>NC_089581.1:30540638-30829949 GCF_019320115.1 Miscanthus floridulus | reverse complement strand
GCAATAACAGCATAAAACGGAGGTCTACTCCTTCCGGCACACATGCCACGACAGAAGATAGGGCATCGGAAGGAGCGACAAACACCAAGTGCGCAGACCACTCGTAGGGTACCCAACCTAGGTGCACTAGCACTAAGTTACCTCTTGGATTCGAAGTGGTGTGGTTGTCACCGCGAGAATCGGAGAAACGTGATGGTCAAACGGGGTACAAGCATATAAGGTCTTGAGCACAGAGAAGCAACTAAAAGCAAATGAGTGGCGTAGCTCATGGTCATGGCGAGACGGACTCGCAGCCACAAGCTATACCAACATGTGTTGGCATCCATCGTTCCATGATTGTTATCTCCCAGGTCATCTCCCATAGGCTAAGTCGCGAAAGGCTCGATGTGAGCGGGTGATATCCGCATTAATATCGATATCGATATCGAATCCATCGCGACCATGTTCTAGGGCCAAAGGCGGGAGCTAACACTCATGGTGCTATGAAGCCAACTAAAAAGTGACGGGTCGAGTTACACTCGTGTTGACACCGTTTTTTGCACGTGTCAAAATGATCAGAGTGGGCTAATTGGCAGGAGGGAAGTTACTGTATACGCTGACAGCCAATGAAAATCAGCTTGTAAAGATGGTTGCCGATGAGTGGTGGTGATCGATGGAAAGGTTGATTTAGACTCAGGCGTTGCCGATAAGGTTGGATATGTTATTGTCGATGCCGATGAATGAAGGCTAGAAAACTACTGCCGATGAAACAGGAAGTGTGCCGATGGAAAGGAGGTCGGTGAGAATTCCATCGTAATTGAGGCGGACAGGGAAATAGATAGGAGTTGATTTCCTTTTCTATATTTGTTAGAGTATGATTCATGTAAGAGTCACGTGTTTCCTTAGATATGGACTTGGTGTCCTAGTCGTATTTGGTTATGTCTCTTTAGATCAGGGTATACATATAGATTGAGGGGCAATGTAATACACAATCAATCAATATCAAAACCAATTTTTACTCCTATTTGCATCTACTTACTTTTCGGCGACTTCGTCAATTTGCATATTTTTTCTTTTTACGAGTTCTCATTGATTCGGCGAGTTGCATCGCTTCAGTGCGACCTTCGGCGATTCTCGAGTTCTGCGTGAGTACCTCTTGGTCGTGACTTCCGGGCGTATCGCTGTTGTCAGGACCAAAGTGCTCGTATCTTCATCCTTGTCGATTAACAGGTCAAATCGACTGGCACGCTTTGGATATCGATTCGGGTATTAGCCCTTTGTGTTTGCAGATCCACTTTTGCATCAACACATCTTTTGGCATGCCCGGTGGGACAAATCAATCCGGTCAATATGTTCAATCCCGAGATCGATTCAGGGAACATTATCGCGGTATCAGAAGAAGATCTTAAGGAAGAGCAGAGGCAGGCCATGGAAAAGGCTATAGAAGAATACAGGCAGCTTTGTCTAAGATCGTTTAGCATGAACAAGAGTGGACAAGTCATCTAGAAGCAAGATTTGCCGTTGCCTTGGCAGGTTACCTTTGACTCCAATCCTGGTAAACTTCAAGAGATGGTTAATTCTGCAGTAAATCATGCTTTGATTAATCATTCCAATGTGCTATCCAATACTGTTCATAATGCTGTGGTTCAAACTCTCAAAGAAGGACAAGCATCACCGTATTACGTTGGGCCTGCCTATCACCAACCAGAGCCGGCATCTATCAATACTCCATCGGTTCCCTCGGCCGTTGTGGGTACAGAAGTTACTTCTCCTCCAATATCGGCAGGCTTACCTAATATTCAATCTACACCAATACGATCAGATCCGGTACTACCAGGAGGACGAGTTCAGCTTAATATAGATCTATCGGCATCAGCTATGTCCGGCCCTGTATCTCAGAATAGCCAGATTCCTGCTAATTGGTGGGGATATGGTATGCCTCCGGAGTCATCTGCTTTCAATCCTGGGTTACCTCAAGTGTTTGATGCAGTAGGAAAAGCTCCTATACCATCGACTATTTTGCCGATGACTCAAGTGCCACAATATACCACAGCAACTACTGTGCAACCAACTCCAGGAGGTTTCCAGATGCCTTTGGTTCAAACACCCAATTCAAGTCCATCGGCAAGCTTATTGCCGATGCAGCAGAAAGCCCCTGCTATGAGTCAAACTGGGGTTCAGTTCATGCCTCAAGCTGGTTATAATTATCCAACAATGTCAGCAAATTACCAGCCATTGGTAAGTTTTGTACCGATGAGTTCTAATAATGGTTGGTCAAGACAGTTACCTGTTCAACATACAGTTCAGCAAAATCAGCAGGTTGCAGGGATTCAACAAGGTCATATGCAAGCTGGTTTCCAGAATCAAGCATCGGCAGCTCCGCCGATGAATCCTTTCTAGCAGGTTAATGGACCACAAGTAACGGCAAATATGCCGATTGCTGGAGATCGTGGGCCACAAAGATATGTGGAGGGATATCAGCAGGTACCTCCTGTAGAAATTCAGCCAGTTCGTCAGCAGGAGGCTGATGCTTTTTGGGCCGATAAGATAGCAGAAATTATGAAGGATCAGTTTGGGATAAAGCCCAAGGTCAATACTTATTCTTATCGGACTCCATACCCTCCTGCATATGATTTAATTCCTCTCCCAAATCGGTACAAGGTACCAGATTTCACTAAATTCTCTAGGCAAGATGATACAACAACAATGGAACACGTCAATCGCTTCATTATTCAATGTGGAGAGGCAGCTAGCAGAGATGAATTAAGAGTTCGATTATTTTCATCATCTTTGTCTGGATCGGCATTTACATGGTTCATTTCATTACCACCAAATTCTATTATTACTTGGGCTAATCTAGAAAAACAATTTCATAAGTATTTCTTTGCTGGAGTCCATGAAAAGAAGCTTACCAATTTAGTAAAATTGAGACAGCGTAATGGTGAATCGGTAGAAAGCTTTGTGCAAAGGCTACGAGATGTAAAAAATAAGTGCTACAGCCTGGTGCTGGATGATCGGTAGCTTGCCGATCTGGCTTTCCAAGGGTTATTGCCACATCTTAAAGATAGATATGCTTCTCAGGAGTTTGAAAGCCTCAGTCATCTTGTGCAAAGGATCTCTGATCAAGATACTAGGGTTTTTGAACCTAAAAAGAATTGGAGTAAAAAAGTATCATTTGTTGAAGAAGTAGGGGATTCTGATTCTGATGAAGAACCAGTTATCGGCTTAGCTGAGTGGGTTAAGAATAAAAAGCCGATATCTTGTCCCTTTGGTCAGAAAGAGCCAGAAAAGTTTACCTTTGATATCACTAAGGCCGACAAGATATTTGATCTTCTGCTTCAAGAGGGCCAAATTAAGCTGTCACCTAATCATGTGATCCCATCGGCAGAAGAGTTGAAGAAGATCTTGTACTGCAAATGGCACAATGCAACTTCACACAGTACAAATGAGTGCAAGGTGTTCAGGCAACAGTTACAATCGGCTATTAAATCTGGGAGAATTAAGTTAGGTACTTCCAAGGCCCAGAAGCCGATGAAAATTGATCAACACCCTTTTCCAGCAAATATGTTGGAGGCCAAAGGGAAGACCAAGGTATTGACATCAGAGGCTGCTGAGAAAAACGCATCAGTGGATCCCCAACATCGGATAACTACCGATGATGCAAAAAGTAAGGGTTTGCTGGGAGAAAGCAGTAGTTCCAAAAACCCTCCTCGACCTGGCATTGTGATTACCCATCGAAGGCAGCAGGAGGGTTGGTGTCAGCGTAAGGACCGATATCGACAACAGCAAGAAGAGAGACATCGGGAAGAATGGTATCGGCATAAAGATCATTGGAGGTGCCCGTTTTTCATCCATTGCTGGGAAGAAGGTATTAAATTGCCAACTGTTGAAAATTGCCCTGAGTGCAATGGTTATTATGGGGTCAATCGGTCAGAAAGGAGGTTTTGACCTGGCAATTAGGGTTTATTTATTAATGAGCCGATCAGAGGCAGAGCATCCGTGCATGATTGGCTGGGGGCCAGACTTAGTGTACATGAGACGCTTGGTAAACGCGCTGGATATTTTCTAAGGAATCAAGAAGAGCTTGAGGAGATGGCAAACGCAAGAGTTCCCGATGAAGAAATATTCTACAGGGACCCTAATATACGCCGTGTAGAATCAACTGGGACCTGTTATCAGCCGGTTTGGAAAACCAAGTTTCCTCGATGGTGCCCGGAGGGTCTGACAAAGACACAGAAAAGGAGGATGCAACGTGAGCATCAGGAGGATTTATACCGAGAGGAAAATTCCTCCAATGAGAGGTCTGGTCATCAGCAGTGGCAGGTAAAGCACAAAAATAAGGGTCCATCGGCAGATGTTAATATGGTATTCATGTTGCCGATGGAGTTTTTGGCACTATCTGATAATGAGGAAGAAGTTGTTCTCTCTGATCAAGTAGCTCAGTTGACACTAGATCCAATGATGGCTGTTTTTGAGAAACCTACCGATGACGAGAGACAGCATCTTAAGGCTTTGTTTGTGAAAGGCAGAGTTGATGGGCAGCCTGTATCTAAGATACTTATTGACGAAGGGGCTGCGATTAATATTATGCCTTATATGATGTATCAGAAACTTGGTAAGGGAGATCAAGACTTGACCAAAACCGATATGATGCTGAAGGATTTTGAAGGCAATGTGTCACCGGCTAAAGGGGCAGTATGCATTGAATTGACCATCGGCAGCAAAACCTTGCCAACGATGTTCTTTGTTATTAATGGCAAGGGTGCATATAATCTGCTTCTAGGGAGGGATTGGATTCATGCTAATTGTTGTGTTCCTTCTACAATGCATCAATGCCTCATACAGTGGATTGGGGATAAGATTGAGTTTGTCCCTGGTGATTCTTCTTATATCATCGCATCGGCAGAATCAGATACTTATGAGCGAACTAAATGCATATCAGGAGAAGTTTGGGAAAAAGAGTTCCTTAGAGTTGCTGATTATGAAATTCCACCGATCCAAGCAGTCGGTTCTGAAGAAGAGTTTTAATGGATAGGTTTGCCGATGATGGAAAATTAGGTCAAGGGTTTACATCGGCAGATGATTTAGTAGAAGTAGATATTGGTGATGGCGATGGGCCAAGACCTACTTTTATTAGTGCTAAGTTAGATTCCAAGTGTAAGCAGCAAATAACTGATTTGTTAAAAGAGTATAAAGATTGTTTTGCTTGGGATTATACTGAGATGCCTGGATTAGACCGATCGATAGTTGAACACCGGTTACCTATCAAATCTGGATTTCGACCACATCAGCAGCCTGCGCGCCGATGCAACCCTAATATACTTCTTGACATTAAGGCCGAAATAACTAAATTAATTGAGGCAAAGTTTATTCGGCAGTGTCGATATGCAGAGTGGATCTCTAATGTGGTTCCTGTTTATAAGAAAAATGGAAAACTTCGTATTTGTATTGATTTCAGGAATCTCAACAAAGCCACACCAATGGATGGCTATCCAATGACGATTGCTGATTTGTTGATTGATGCTACAGCCGGACATCAAATTATCAGCTTTATGGATGGTAATGCAGGTTACAATCAAATATTCATGGCTGAAGAAGATATTCCCAAGACTGCTTTCAGATGTCCAGGTCATGTAGGGTTGTTTGAGTGGATAGTCATGACGTTTGGTTTGAAAAATGCCGGCGCTACTTATCAAAGAGCTATGAACTTTATTTTTCATGAATACATCGGCACATTAGTGGAGATCTACATTGATGATGTAGTAATTAAGTCTAGAGATATCACAAAACATCTAGCCGATCTACGAAAGATACTGGAGTGCACAAGGAAGCATGGATTGAAGATGAATCCTAATAAATGTGCATTTGGTGTATCGGCAGGTCAATTCTTGGGTTTTATGGTGCATCAGCGGGGCATCGAAATCAGTAGGAAGTCTATTGACGCAATTAACAAGGTGGTTGCTCCTGCCAATAAAACTGAATTGCAATCTTTGATCGGTAAGATTAATTTCATTAGAAGATTCATATCCAATCTGTTGGGTAAGATCAAGGCTTTCAGTCCATTACTTAAATTGAAAGCCGATCAGGAATTTGTATGGGGAGCTGAGCAGCAGTTAGCCCTAGATGAAATTAAGAAATATTTAACAAATCCTCCAGTGCTAGTTCCACCTCAACACGGGAAACCTTTCAGGTTGTATTTGTCAACTGATGATGCCGTTATCGGTTCAGCTCTTATTCAAGAATTTGAAGGGAAAGAACGTGTTATTTATTATTTGAGTAGAAGATTAGTGGATGCTGAGACAAGGTATTCGGCCATTGAAAAATTATGTCTGTGTTTATACTTTTCTTGTGTCAAATTAAGACATTATTTGTTATCTGCCGAATGTACGGTCATATTCAAAGACGACGTAGTCAAGTATATGCTGTCGATGCCGATATTAAGTGGTAGAATCGGCAAGTGGATTTTAGCATTATCAGAATTTGAACTACGTTACGAATCGACTAAGGCAGTTAAGGGGCAAGTTATGGCTGATTTTGTCACTCAGCATTGTAATACAGTGGACTCTCTGGAGGTTGCTCCTTGGACACTTTTCTTCGATGGGTCCACATGTGGTGAAGGAGCAGGTATCGGCATTGTGTTGATTTCACCTCAAGGAAGGAAGTATGAGTTTTCATTGCCGATTGTTGCTACATCGACAAACAATCAGGCTGAATACCAAGCCTTGATAAAAGGGTTAGAATTGCTGAAGGAGATACGTGCCGATGCTGTTGAAATCTTTGGTGATTCTATGCTAGTTATAAATCAGTTGGCTAGGATTTATGAATGCCGAAGTGAAGTTTTAATTTCGTATTATGGAAGATGTTTGCAATTGTTGAAAGGGTTTAGAGATTTTCGTCTTGAACATATTTCTCGACTGCACAATGAGGAGGCTAATCGGCTAGCTCAGCATGCTTCAGGGTATCAGCCTATTCAGGAAGTGCTAACATCGGCAGTTGATACCGATGACTGGAGAAAGGAGATTGTCGATTATTTAAAGGATCCATATAAAAAGGTTGAAAGACGTATAAGGTTCCAAGCTACCAAGTATGTGCTCCTCGATGATGAATTATATTATCGAACTATAGATGGAGTTTTACTTAGATGTGTTAGCAGTGATGAATCGAAAAGTTTGATGGGTGAAATTCATGAAGGAGTGTGTGGAGCGCATCAATCGGCTTTCAAGATGAAGTGGATGATCAGAAGGAATGGATACTATTGGCCGACTATTCTTGAAGATTGTTTTAAATATTTTAAAGGATGTCAGGGGTGTCAAAAGTTTGGTAATATTCAAAGAGCGCCTGCATCGGCTATGAACCCTATAATTAAACCTTGGCCGTTCCGGGGATGGGCTATCGATCTCATCGGTCAGATTTATCCGCCATCGAGCAAAGGACATAAATTTATTCTGGTTGCTACTGATTATTTCACAAAATGGGTTGAGGCAATTCCTTTAAAAAAGGTGACATCGGCTAATATGATCGATTTTGTGAAAGAGCATATTGTTTACCGATTTGGTATTCCTCAAACTATCACTACCGATCAGGGTACTATGTTTACATCGGGAGAATTTGATGAGTTTGCTGTAGGTATGGGAATTAAAGTTTTAAATTCTTCTCCATATTATGCTCAAGCTAATGGTCAGGCTGAGGCTTCTAACAAAGGGATCATCAAACTCATTAAGCGCAAAATTAAAGAAAATCCTAAGAAGTGGCATACAGTATTAAATGAAGCCTTGTGGTCATATCGGATGTCATGTCATGGTACAACCAAAGTAACGCCTTATCAGTTAGTATATGGACACGATGCAGTATTGCCTTGGGAAATTAAAACTGGCTCTAGGCGAATACGTTCTCAAAATCAGCTGACAGCCGATGATTATGATACTCTTATGAAGGATGAGTTGGAAGATGTGGCGGGTCATCGTTTAAGGGCTTTAGTTAGCATCGAAGAAAATAAGAAAAGAGTAGCCAGATGGTATGACAAGAAGGTGAAGGTAAAGGAGTTTGCCAATGGAGATCTAGTCTGGAAGTTGATTTTACCGATTGGGACAAAAAGTTCAAAGTTTGGAAAGTGGTCTCCTAATTGGGAAGGTCCATATCAGATAAATCAGTCTGTTCCTGGTAACGCGTATATTCTAGAAACCCTCGAAGGGGTTGTGTTTCCCAGAGCATTAAATGGAAAATATTTAAAGAAATATTACCCTAGTATCTGGATGGATGCATAAAAGTATAAGTGTCGATAACAGTCCTATCGGCTAAAATTATACAAGGATGTCAATGTCTCATAAAGTGCCGATGCAATAGACAAGATTTACAAGTTTAACAAGGATTGGATAGCCAATATCGCGCGCAGGCGAATCTGGTCGGCTTCCTTCATTTCTTTGATGTCTTCATCGGCAGCACTCTCCACAGGCTTGATTTTTTTCTTCATAGCCAAGGCTTTGTGAGCTTGGATGTCTCTTTCTTGCTGAAGGGCCTTGATGGCATCGGGTAGCTAGTTTTATTCTTGTTGGGCATGAGTTAAGGCTGCCTCGACTTCTTTCAATTAAGCCAATAGAGCCATCCTCTTTGCCGATAAATCTAAGATTTTCTGCTTAAGTTCAGCGCCCGAAGTCTGCAAGTTGCCGATGCCCTTGTGCTTCTCATCGGCAATCTGTTTCAGTTGTAGCATCTCTTCTTTGAGTTGAGCCTGAGCTGCTCTATCGGCAATGCGTTGAGCAGCCCATTGATATTGCAGTTGGTGGCTTTCTAAATGGGCTACTGGGAAGAGTGCTTCTTCAACATCGGCAGGGACCTGGCCACGGATTGTTTTGAAAATTGCCTTTGCGGGGTCCGAGTCATCTACCAGTTGGGCGGTATCCTGCTGTAACAAGTCCAGGAGAGCTTCCAACTTGGACTTAATTTCTGCCGATATTGTTCCCAGTGCAAGGGAAGAACTTGTTTCCTCTCCATCATCGTCAGAAACATCAATGGCAAAGGAAAATAGGCTGTTTGGGGAGTCTTGTTCCTGAGAAAAAGAGAAAGAGGTCAGTTAAGGATAAGTATGAATATTATAAATCGACTAGGTCAATCGGCTTACCTGTTTCAAGGCAATTTCCTGTACTTGGCTGGAGGAAGCAGCCTAGAGTATGCCGTGTGGAGGATCGGTTGAGCTTGCCGATAGGATATCCTCTGTGGCCTCATCGGTGGTTGGCCCTTGGGGTATGATGACCGATGGTATGTCCTGTACAGGAAGATTAACTGCTTGCTCAGTTGCATCGACTGATTCTGGTCGGCTTGTAGACATTGGGGCAGATGTGGGGATCGGCATGGACTTCTGTCGTTTTGGCTGTGCCTCGGCATCTGTTAAGGCTTTGCGCTTTACTTGGGCCTCAGCAACGGTTGGCTGGGGGGCATCGACACTTGTTGGTTGTGGAGCTTGAACATCTGGTACGCTTGCCGATGTACCCATTTGTTGCTGCAAAACAAGTGTAAGGTATGATATTTAATAGATAAAATGTAAAATCAAAGGAATACCTCTGAAGGTTTGTCAGAGGTAGTGGTGCTTGATGTCGGAGGAATTGTCGATGATGATCCAGCAGCGGCTCTTACACCCTGATGATTAATGTTAATACAGTTTGTGATCGGCATGAGTAGAAATAAACAGGGTTGTTACCTTGAATGCCTTGACTAGGGTTGTAGCAGTAGCCAATGGAGTGGCCCTAGCTGTAGCCAATTTGGACTTGGAGGTGATGGTCTTGGCACGGGTCTTCTGGTGAGTCAAAGCAGCTAAGGTGGGGGCGTTGTAGCCGATCGGTGATATCGGGGAAACAGGCTGAAGATCGAAGGGTTTCCCACTTTTGCTCATAGATGGTGCTGGGTTGTTAACCTGCCACAAAAAAGTTAGTTACCGATATATGAAAGGAAAAAGCAGAAGGGAGTTAAAAGAAACTTACTGCGTCATCGGGAATGGCGTATTCAGGGTCAATCATGTGCCGATATGTGTGAGCAGATGTTGCAAACGGTTGTTCCCTCCACTCTCACCACCATTGCTTATATGATTCGGTGATGAAAGATACTGGCGTCCAGATGGATATATCGACATTTGTAGTATCGGCATCGGGGGAGAGTCGCACTACCCTGCTCCAATCTGTTCTGCAGGTGATTGTTTCTCTGGGTTTGATCACATCGGCAAAACAAAGTTTGATTGGCAGTTGCCCAAAAGCCAATTGACGGGATACTGCCGATGGATTGTAAAATTCATACGTGATATTGGTGTTTTTCCCGCTACCGAATGTGTTTACTGGGATTGCCCTGGGAGTAATGATGGCCATCATGAGTTCATTATCTTGATTCAGAGTGTCATCGGCAAAGTTGAAAAGAAGGGGGAATCTATTTTCTTCGTCAATATAAGGTACCCAGGCCCTATGATCACGAGAAAGACCATTGTAGAAGCTTTGGAAGAATCTGCCGATTTGGTCTTCATTGGCCTCTGTTCCAGGGAGGACAATTATGGCTTCACCAAAAATTGAGGGGTGAGCGTGTTGCCGATTCCTCATCCCCAAGCACGTGGTCTTCAGTAATTTCTCGTGGGAATTGTTAGGCAAAGAAGTCCCATTGCAAACGTTTGTGCATATAGGCATTTAGCCACATGTTGATAAACCACCACGGGCCTCCTAAGTTGTCGATGGGTTCGCCAAGCAAAAGTTTCTGAGACACTTGATGAAGAAGATGATAAGTGGAGCTCAGAAGGTATTGGCCAAGAGGGGACCTTACACCATTAGCCAAGAGTTTAGCCGCAGGGAGGAAGGCGTTGGTTGGTCCTACTGATCGACCACAGAAGATAATTTTTTCTAACCACATATTCAAGAATGTGGCATGTTCCCTCTGGTTAACTGTCCCGGTCCTCTGGCATTCTTGAATATATCCCATCCAATCGCCGATGTTGTGGGTATTCACCCTATATTCAGATTTTCTGCCATAGATGGAGCCTTCATCGGCAGTTGAAATGTCCAAGCCAGTGAGCATATAGACATCGGCAAGTGTGGGAGTAGCTGGGCCATGTCCAAACATAAAAGTGTTTGTTGTGTCTGACCAGAAGTAAGCAGCTGCAATCATCATTGACTCGTTCTTTTGCATATCAGCAATGGATAGCCTAATGCATTGGTCTAGTTTCCATTCTACCCAGTGTACTTGCATCGACCTGTTGACCCTCAAGTACCAATCTTTCCACCCTTTGGTGGTTTTGGGCCAAGATCGGAATGTATCTTTCCATAAATTCAGAGAGAAATTTTGGGCTCTAAAAGGGATTCTGTTAACCTCTGCATTAATCAGATTAGTTGGATCTGGGTTGCCCATTGGTCCTAGACATTGGAAATGCGGCTGATCGGTTGGAATAACTAATTTGTTGCGAAGTTCCTAAGTTTAGAGGATCCGAAGAACAAAGAAAAAGAGAAAAAATTACCAACTGTATGGACTCGCAAAGACTAGAGGAATCGAGGTAAAAAGTAAAGGAAGTGGAACGAACCGCAGGGACGTCGAAGTTGATTGCCATTATCTTGAGGTAGATGGGGGCACGGGCTGGAGACTCGAGGTTGACGCTGGAGAAAAGTTCTTGTTGGTGAGGTCGCGCAGTTGTTCGACGGAGCCGCCGCCGGAAAGAGAGAATGCCGAAGATTGGGGTCTAAGGGTAGAAGATGAGCGTTCCGGAGAAATCTATTTATAAGCCGCTTGGAGTAGGGGTATTCTGGACTTATCTCTATGCTGCGCGCATGTGGGTTGAGGTGGTTCCGATGGATATGGTAACTGTTCGCACGATAATCAAGGGATTGTACAGATGATTTGATGGCAAGTAATCATGACTTGGAAGAGATCTCGGTACAGGATATTTTAATTCCGAAAATGGCGGCATTATTATGTTAGGATTTTGCCGATGGATTATTGTTTCGGTATCTTAACCATAATCAGGGCAAGAGTGGTTGGAAATTGTGCGATATTTACTGAGGTACGTGAATCAGGACTAGATTTGATTAGATTTGATAACAGATCAAGTTTTGGCTTGGAGGATGAGTTACGGTAATTGGGCGAAGGCAAACGTTATCTGGAGTAAATTTTGGAGCATTAATGGTTTTATACTCCGAAATTGGGGGGCATGTGTTGACACCGTTTTTTGCACGTGTCAAAATGATCAGAGTGGGCTAATCAGCAGGAGGAAAGTTACTGTATACGCTGACAGCCGATGAAAATCAGCTTGTAAAGATGGTTGCCGATGAGTGGTGGTGATCGATGGAAAGGTTGATTTAGACTCAGGCATTGCCGATAAGGTTGGAGATGTTATTGTCGATGCCGATGAATGAAGGCTAGAAAACTACTGCTGATGAAACAGGAAGTGTGCCGATGGAAAGGAGGTCAGTGAGAATTCCATCGTAATTGAGGCGGACAGGGAAATAGATAGGAGTTGATTTCCTTTTCTATATTTGTTAGAGTATGATTCATGTAAGAGTCACGTGTTTCCTTAGATATGGACTTGGTGTCCTAGTCGTATTTGGTTATGTCTCTTTAGATCAGGGTATAAATATAGATTGAGGGGCAATGTAATACACAATCAATCAATATCAAAACCAATTTTTACTCCTATTTGCATCTACTTACTTTTCGGCGACTTCATCAATTTGCATATTTTTTCCTTTTTACGAGTTCTCATTGATTTGGTGAGTTGCATCGCTTCAGTGCAACCTTTGGCGATTCTCGAGTTCCGCGTGAGTACCTCTTGGCCGTGACTTCCGGGCGTATCGCTGTTGTCAGGACCAAAGTGCTCGTATCTTCATCCTTGTCGATTAACAGGTCAAATCGACTGGCACGCTTTGGATATCGATTCGGGTATTAGCCCTTTGTGTTTGCAGATCCACTTTTGCATCAACAACTCGGCATCACGGTCATGGAGAGATAGATCCCATGATCGTAACGTCCGAACGAGGTACTATCCCTCAGCTGGCTCGAAGGCTCGGCACACAGGCAACAACACCAACAACTCGGGATAAGATCCAAACATGACCAAAAGACGTAGCAACTCGACATGACTGCAGAGTAGCACATTCCATAGCTGGGTGATGGATAGATCCTGTAAGACAGTCATGGACAGATAGGTCATAAGAATAGGGTCCAACAGGGTAGATATGCGTATACGGAAAGATGCGAGATGGGGCTTTCCATGGTCTCGATAAGACATATGACTAGGGTTCATGGTGGTCTCAGCAAGCGAGGCCATGTGGTCTCGGCCAGCGAGGCCCTGTGGTCTCGGCAATGGTGGTCCTGGCAATGGTGGTCCTAGCAACGGTGGTCTCGGCAACGGTGGTCCTAGCAAGGGTGGTCTCGGCAACGGTGGTCCTAGCAACGGTGGTCTTGGCAATGGTGGTCTCGGCAACGGTGGTCTTGGCAACAGTGGTCTTGGCAACGGTGGTCTCGGCTCGGTGGTCTTGGCCAGCAAGACGTCGAAAAGACTCCTCTTGTCATTGGTACGATGCTAGGGATCACACAGTTTCTCAACGGCTTGCCCTCATTTATCGAGGCTACCGGAATGTCAGGAACGGACCCAATACATCAACGGCACAGTGCCGACAGATATAATTAAATCAGGATAACGTATTGTAAGTGTACGAACGAGTATAAGCAGGAAGGGGCTTTTGTCGGTGTCGGGAATGGCGTTCGACTAGGATTCAACTTTGTGGTAAAGATGTGGAGGCCCAAGGGCTGTTGTAACTTGTCCCGAAGGGTCGTGGCTTCTTCTGGCCTGCTGTGGCTAGCTGTGGCTTGCTACGGCCCGCTGTGGCTGGCTACAAGTGGCTATGGTTGGCCAAAGGCTGGCTATGGCTGGCCAAGCATGGTAGCGACTGACTAAGATGTGCCTACTGCTGTCATACACAGCAGGATTGGTGACGAAGGCGTTCTGCAAGATGGTAGGGCCAGACCGTAGGTCTAAAAGAGAGGCGAGTATCGGTCTCACATTGTGCGGCGTAAAACGGGTAGACAAGGACATGTCCATGGCGTAGAGCTTGATTTTAGAAAAATGTGGGAACTAGTTTCACATTTTTCTGAGGTCGTATGGATTTTCTATGACTTTCCAAGGGTTAAATCCTTTTCTTGGAAAAGAAAAAGGAAGGATAACCCAGGGCTTGACACGTGGCAGCATGGGAATGGTCCACGTGGCATGCTGACGTCAGCATGACTTCAGCATGACATCATCAGGGCTAAACTGCGGCTGACAGGTGGGTCTCGCTGATGTCAGCATGACGTCATCATCTTGGTTGGTCACTGACAGGTGGGACCCGCATGACGTCATCATGACGTCAGCACGATGTCACCTACTGATAAGTGGGTCCGGCGTCTCTGTGTCACTGACATGTGGGCCCCAGTCAATGGTCAACCGATTTGGGTCTCGACTGGGCCTTGGCGGGCCTAGACAGGGCTGGATTTGGGCCGGGCTCAGCCCGCCACGTGTTGTGTGGGGAGGCCATCCACGTGGCGGTTTTGGGCTCCTATCGGGCCTGGTTCTAGGCTATGGGCGTGGGGGTGGCTCACGGTGGTCTGGGTGGTGTGGGTCCATGGACCGCACACTAGGTCCATGGTGGACTGTGTCCACCCTCCTTTTCTCCTCCTAGCTCACGGTGGAACAAGTCTAGACAGCTCTGCTTCTCCTTTCACCTCCTCTGTTCTTCCACGGCAGGGCTCCGGTAGGCTAAAGGCCGCTGTCTGGCTTCAAACGGCCGGTGCGCTGGCGCGGTGGCTACGGGCGGCGAGTACTCCGGTGGGCGGCTGACGAGGTCCCTACAGAAAATCCACGGCACGAAGGCCGGACACATGGAGGGGTCATCGGCCTGAACGGGACGGTGCCGTGGGTGGCTCCGGTCACGGCGACCGTGTGTGGGCAGGACATGGTGGCGGCTATGTCCCCGGGCGCCATCGGCCCGGCAAGGCAAGGCCTTGGCCATGTGCATAGGTGCGTGCGTGCACGTGTCCAGGGGGCTCGCGGTCGTGGAGGTGGGCTGCCAGCGCCGGTGCAGTGAGGGAGGGCAAGGGTCACTACAGCACGAAGGCTGGACAAAGCAGAATGGTGGCCGATTGGCTCATGCGCTTGGTGCTAGGGTGTGCTATGTGCGGTGCACCTACACCGTGTACGTGCTAAGTTCGCCGCCGTGGCGGGCGGCGGTCTGGGCATTCGTGCTTGGAATCAAAGGCCAAGCCTTTGGCCTCGTGCGTGTGTGCGCCTGAGGATGTGGTCACCGCAGGGGCCAGCAAGGCATAGCACGGCAGTGTGTTCGCAACGCAATGGCCATAGGTGTCCTTTGGTGCGGTAACGCGCTCCGGCAGGTCAAGACGCCGGCACAAAGGCCGGAACTGGCAGGGATGGCAAAAAGGCGAAAGCTTGGGTAAGTCCGAAGCTTACAGTAGGGCTCGTAGAAGAAGGATGCCGTTGTCATGTCGAGGTGCCGCAGGGATGGCTCGGCGCAGTGCGGTGCGTCGGGCGGAGTCGCTGCGGTGTCCCGAGCTCGTCGCGGACGGCGGTCTCCGGTTGGCTCGAACAACGCTGGGCAAGGCTCGGGGTCGTCAATCGGCTCGAGGTGAAGGTGCGGGGTTGCGGCCAGGAAGACGGTCAGGTGGCTGGTGGTCGTGGCCATGCGGAGGGTTGGCGTCGTGCGCATCATGGTGGTGGCTGGAGGTGGTGGCGCGGTGGCCCAGCAAGGACAGAGCAGGGGCACGGCCATGGACGAGGAGAGCACAGCGACATGGGGTTGGTGAGGGAGCACGCGGTGGTCGTCGTCGCGGCTACGCAGCCGGTCCAGAGAGGAGGCAGAGGTGAGCTCTAGTGACACGGTTTGGAGAGGAGCTCGGGGTGGCGCAGCCAGATGATGGCGTGGTCAGGGTAGCTCAACTAGAGGTGCTCAAGGTGGTGCGATGGCGACTACAGGGAGAGACCCAGCGGGGGCGGCGGCTAGCTCCTTATAGGCGCGCGCGAGCTAGGGCTCTAGGCACCGACAGTGATGCCTCGGCGTCTGTATCGCGGCAGGGCATGTGGCGAGCATCGAGCAAAGGGGCGCGGACGGCGAGGGCGTGGGGCTCTCCCACCGAGCGGCTGCGGTGGCTCCTGGGATTGGAGAGGGTGCCGTCTGCTACGGTATTTATAGGGCGAGCGGCTAGGGCTTCCAGGGCTCCATCCATCCTCGACGTCCGTGCACGAATTGAGGCACGCGGTGCGCATCAAGCGGTGCGGAGCGCGGGGCGGTGTCGGGCGTCTGTACGCAGGAGCGGGCGTTGCGAGTGGCGGCGGCGCTGGGAGCATCTACTCGCTAGGGTTGGGGTTGGGGCTGGGGCTGCTGGTTAGGCTGGGCCACGGTTTGCTGGGCCGACCGGCTGGCGCGGTGGGCCAAAGGGAGGAGAGAAGGGCAGGCGGGCTGGGCCAAAGGGAAGGAGACGGTGGGCTTGGAGGAAATTGATTCAAGGAATTTGAAATGAATTTTAAGAGAGATCACGTGGAATATAAAGGGAAAGTTGAAGTACAACACAATGAATTTCAAGAGGAGTTCAAAAATAATTAGAGAGGTGTGATTTTTATGATTTCGGATCAAATGAGTTCAAAAGAAATGTGACGGGGATTTATGAGATATTCCAAAAGGAAATTAAGAGGGGTTGCTACGGATTGTGCACTCCGACACGAAACCCAAAACTAGATCAAAAAACTCTGGCAAGCTCCTACAAGCAACACTATATGTATGCAACAATTTATTTATAAATTGTTCTTTGTTTGACCTAGCATCTACATGCTCCACATATTGCAGGAAAATTTTTAAAAAGTTTGTATTTTTGGCTTCTCCAAAAACCCGGGTTGTTACAGATACTATGACATCCCACAACATAGAAGCCATTTCATCAATGTCATTTGCATTGTTATCTTCTTCTTGAACTTGATTGTTTTCATAATCTTCCAACACAATAATACTCAAGTTTTGGCCTTTATTTCAACGCTATGTGGAATACCATCAAGCTTGCCTTCTTGTTGAACCATTGATACATCTTGTTATGCAATATTCATGTGTATGTAATATACTTAATTTCATGTTCAACACTTAGCAAACTTGTTAGACCTTTAATTGTGTTGTCATTCGATTCACCAAAACCCACTAAAGGGCTAGATGCACTTACAATGTGGAGTACCTCAACATTACAAAGATATCATCAGGGAAAAAGTATGTGTTGGAGAAATTACCAGAATTACCTTCTAGTTTATACTATACAAGTCTCAAAGAGAATGAGTCGTATATGGTGGTGGAAGAGAAGTTCACCAACCATAGCAATTTTATTATTTGGCATGACCGGCTGGGCTATCCTAGATCAGTAATGACGCGAAAAAATATTAATAGTTCATGCGGGCATAAACTGAAGAATGAAAATATTCTTCAATCGAATGACTTCCCATGCATCGCATGCTCTCAAGAAAAATTGATTGTGCACCCATCACCGGCTAAAATTGGACATGAGTCCCTCGCTTTTCTAGAGCGCATACAAGGAGATATATGTGGACCACTTCATCCACCAAGTGGACCATTTAGATATTTTATGGTTTTAATTGATGCATCAACTAGATGGTCACATGTCTCCTTAATTACTATCAACCAATAACGTAGCGTTTGCATGGTTGTTGGCTCAAATAATCAAGTTAAGAGCTAAGTTTTCGAATAATCCGATCAAAACTATACACTTGGATAATGCCTGTCGCAGAACCGACCAATTTATAAGAATACAAGTACAATGGCAATCCGCAAGTGGTCGCACTGTTATACTTGAACCCATATAAACCCGGTAGTCCGTCGAGTACCACGACGGGTCTCGATAAACAATTTACAACAACCAAGATCGTACAGGATTCAACATACATGCCACATATTACATAAAGTTCACAGATACTTTTCATCATCAGAGTACGAATAAAAGTTATTACACACCGAGTTTGATAAATAAAGCGGAAGCAAATAAGTTCAAAGATAAAGTTTCCAACATAGTTTGATACAGTGCCAAACCAGATCACGGTCCACAAAAGCAAGGATAGGAATTACTAAGGAAGCCTGCCCAAGGCTTACTCCTCATCCACAGCGGGATAGAAGCAACTCTTGCAATAACCATGATACACAGTGCCATCTACAACAATGGGAAAATAAACCCTGAGTACGAGAAGGTACTCAGCTAGACTTACCCGTCATGAACTAGAAATAAATTGACTCCAAGGATTATGCAAGGCTGTATAAGTGGGCGTAACTCGACAACATTTTGCATAAAAGGCAATTACCCGTTGTACAATTATGATTCCTTTATCAAGTTAATTATAACTATCATTTCTAGATTAGCAACTATCCTATGCCAAACATGTGGTATATCATTTAGAAGCATACAATAGTAACCATAGCAGGTATTGTAATTCCAATTTCATCCAAACCATCATGTTTCATAACACAGTTACTACGATGTTGGAGCTAGCCAAGTTTCTCACTATCCGGGAGAGACGGCGATTCGAATCGATTTCAACCAGCTGGGAATTTATTCCTAACACAAACCCAGATCTACCAGCCACGATAGTCTTAGGTCACCTTTGGTACAACTCCGGTACACATTTCGCGGGTCCGTACTGCGCCGCACAATCTGGAACACCAGATGCCAGGATGCTCAGGCCAAGCCTGCCCTTGGGCTCAGTCTGATCGTTCCCCGGAAGGAGCGCACAACAGAACGGTTCCCGGCCTGAGTTGAATTACTCGGCTTTGCGGTCGGAACGAGTTATTCGGCCAGCTAAGTGAGAGGCATGCGTTCAATCTTGTCAGAAGTTCCAACAATGGTACGGTCCTTGATCGACACAGACAGGGATAGATCCACACCCAAGACCTCCATGCCTTGTTGCTTTTCTATCGACATCCCGCCCGGTCTCCATTTACATTAACCATGGTTCTTTTCCACGATAACAATTATAACCAACTGTGCTCCGGTATCCACCTATATCTCGCAGGTGACAGGAAATCACCCGACTTCTACCGGTCTAAGCATGGCTAAGCATATATTCGATCCTGGACCTATACCGGTTAAAGGTGTAATTTCTGGACAAGGAATGTACATGCATCAAGTGGTTTCATTCAACTCTTATAACCTAATGCATCAATCATAAATACGTAATTAAACATTTGTAAATTACTAGGAGACTTATAATGCTCCAGGGCTTGCCTCGCAGAAAGGAAGTAGGGCGATGGTCAGGACACTCCGGAAGCTCTTCAGGGTTCTGCTCCACGCCTTCGGGAGCTGCGGCTTGCGGATCCTCCTGCGGGTTCCCTTCCTCTGCTTCTTTGAATTCCAGCAACGTGATCTCTTCCTCCGATCCTAGATGCATGAGTATGGCATAAGTATTACGAATGCATATATGTTAACAAGTGCATCATGTTTATTGAGTAGGTGCATATCTCTTCTTGGTTATTTAATTATCTACTTCCATAATGCGTCGATTATACCAGAAATTAGCAGCTACTTGTTCCACTCATAACTGGAGTTCTACAAATCCAAATCTAGTGATCTTGGACTTTCTGGAAAGCTTATCAAATTCCTTACAACTTTGTTATTAACCATTTTTACAGTACACCTCAGTTTCAACATGCAACTCATCACACTCCAGAATCAGTTCGGAAACTATTTAACATGCAATATAAAGTAATAATACGTCTACTTCATGTAATCATTCCAAATTTGACAACTTAAAATCTACCAACAGTGTAGGAATACCAAATACATTTTATATAATATAATGGTGAAGCCCAAACTATTTATTAAATTGCCTTTATTATTTTATTTAGATATCTAGGTTAAATAATAAATATATATCAGATATGCTTAATAAATTCTCAAAAATTTACAGAGTCTTACTAATGCTATCAAAGGACTACTATAAAAATTTCATGTCATTTTACTAAGTAGAACATTCTATACAAAAATGATAAGGAAGCAAGGCTTGAAATAGCATAAATGGAAAATCCTATTGAAAAGTGTCAAGTAACAGATTTCTTATTTTTCTTAACATCCATAAGGTACTAGGATTACCTCCAACAAATTTCATGAATTTTGGACTCATAAATAATTTATAAAAATTTATGCAAGGATGGACTAGCCATAAAAGAAAAATCAATAACTATAATTCTACACATGCACTGGCGTTCAAATTTTTACCCAAGCTCATATATACTAAGACTAGCTTACCACAAAAATTTCATAATTTTTGGAGCACAGGAACTCTAGATATAAAATAAACAAATTTGAATGCATTCAAAAGCACATTTCAAATTCCTATTTAAATCTCCAGAAATTTCTACTGTTGAAACCAAGAACATATTTTTCTTAAATACTACACTTCCTAAGAAACACAATCATATTTATTTCAACATTTTAGGAGCTACCAAACTGAAGATACAAAATTCACAAAACAAATCAAAAACTGGAATCAAATGAGTTAGCCTTCAAACACTGAGTCGCTGACTGGTGGGACCCGGTGGTCAGGGGACCCCACACGTCATTGACTCGGAGCAGAGCAGCGGCGCTGCTGGGCACTGCGCGGCTGCGGCTCGTCGACGGCGAGCTTCGCCGGCGGTAACATCTTCACTACACGACCTACGTGACCTAGCGAAGCGATTGAGCCACTTGGCCAGACCTATTGCCGGCCCTAGAGTTGACGGCGGCGACCATGGCGGAGCGGCGGGGCTAGACCATGGCGGTACGCCGGTGAGGGCTACGGTGGTTCAACTTAACGCGTGGACAAGCGTCAGTGGATGATGGGGAACCTAGTGCGCTAGCTAACGGAGCGGGAGGAGGACTGTGGCGGCGTGGCCACGACGATGGAGTCCGCGGCGGAGCTCCAGTGAGCATTGGCACGGCGCTGACGCTTACCGAACATGAATGGCAGGCACGGGAAGAAGCAACGGGGTGCTGGGGAGACGGTGGAGCTATGGCGGTGGTGCTGGAGTGGCTAGGCGCGAGCTGTGCACGGCTATGGCGACGACAGAGCTACGGGAAATGCTGCTGGCGCTGCGAGACGGCGAAGGAGACCGAGGCGAAGCAAATGGGTGCTCGGCTGAGTGCGGGCGGGCGCTGGCATGATGAAGGCGCGCTCGGGCGCATCGTGGCTTGGCTGGGCAGAGCAGAGGCGACGCGTGGCCGTTTCTCCTCCACGCGGCGGCCAAGGCCTGACGGCGGTCGGCCACCGATCGGCGCCAGTTCAGTCGATTCAGAGAAGCAAACCGAGCCTGACGACGAGTTTTGGTGATGATTGATCTTCCAATCCGTGATGAATTAGCGCTAGGTTACTAAACCAACTTTGTAGACCTAAGTACCAGTTACAAATCTTGTTCAAGGCACTTGTTCCAATTCGCAATAGAAACAGAGAAAAATCATGCTCAAACCTCGGCTGTCAGTCTGTCAGTTGAAAAAGACTTGGTGAAATTTGCTAAGTGCTGAAATCAGTGATTTGATGATTTTTGAAACCCAAATTCACACATGTTAGAATCTGAATCAGTCAAAGACCCAAAAATCAAAGTTGTTCCTTATGTCAAACACTACAACTTTGCTTTAGTGAACTCCTCCATGCAAGGTCTCTAACACCTAGTTCAACTTTAGTCAAACATGTTACTTTGAAATCATGATACATATTCAAACCATGGCTAAATGACCAAACTAGCCCTAGCCTTAAATACCAAAGTTGTTCATGATGATACTCTAAGCATGTTTAAACAATTTGCAAGGTCATTTAAGCATTTCATGTAGTAGTCACTCATATAGCTATCCAGGTCAACACATGTAATATTACTTAAGTGCTTGATCATGAAAGGTGACCTTCATGAGCAAGGTTCCTTTTGTTAACCTAAGTGTAGCTAAGGTGTTTTAGTGACCAACATCACCCACTTGCATTCATTTGCACATGATCATATGCATATGTTCTAAGAAACACGAGATAACAAGCAATGTTTCATATGTTTCGATCAATTGTTTCAATTGTAAATGATGATTTATGAATGCTTGATGCTCATGCTCATGTTATGCAAGTCAAGTTATGCAAGGCTAACACCCGAGGTGTTACAATGCCGGTGAATTTACATCAAATAGTTTAAATGAATATTGCATGTCGACTGGAATAAGTGTTGAACATCTAGTTGCACATGTTCATACAAAGAATTGTCTTGCAGAGTCATTTATTAAACGTCTCCAATTAATAGCGATACCATTACTTCTGAAGTCAAAACTCCCAATGTCTGCATGGGGACGTGCTTTTGCATGCAGCGGCATTAATTTGCATCAGGCCAACAAGTTATCATAGTTCTCCCCCTCTACAATTGGTTTTTGGCAAAGAGCCAGATATTTCCCATCTAAGAATTTTTGGATGTGCGGTGTATGTCCCAATTGCTCCACCAAAACACATAAAGATGGGACCTCAAAGAAGATTGGGAATATATATTAGGTATGAATCCCCATGTATAATAAAGTATCTTGAACCATCAATGGGAGACATATTTACAACAAGATTTGTTGATTGTCATTTTGATAAATCAAATTTCCCAACAACAGGGGAAGAAAATAAATAACTGAATAGAGAAATAAGCTGGAATGAATTATCGTTATCTCATTTTGATCCTCGTACAAAATAATGTGAGCAAAAAGTTCAAAGGATAATTCATTTACAAAGTTTAGCAAATAATTTACTAGATGCTTTTTACAGACTTAAAAAGAGTGACTAATTCGTATATTCCAACTACTAATGCTCCTAAAAAATTAATGTCCAAGAGGAACAACCATCTACTGCTAATGAGTCAAAGGCTACTATAAAACATGGTAGACCATTGGGTTTCAAAGATAAAAATCCTCCAAAATGGAAGAGAGCAAAGAATCAAGGTGGTCAAATCGTGGAAATAATAATTTAGAAAAAATATCCAGAAGGAAATGAAGGCATGACTCAAGAGGAGACAAAGGTACCTAATTCTTCAGAAGATGATATCTCATTAAACTTTGTCATGTCGGGAAAAATTTGGAACCATGACAAAGTCATCATCGATGATGCATTGGCATATAATCTAGCGCTAGAAGTTATGGATAAAAATGAGGATAAAGAACCTCGCTCAGTCAAGGAATGTAAAGAAAGAAAAGATTGGTCAAAATGGAGTGACGCAATTCAAGCAGAATTGAATTCTCTCACAAAACGAGAAGTTTTTGGGATTGTAACCCATATACCAAATGATGTCAAACCCGTTGATTATAAATGAGTATTTGTTAGAAAATGAAATGAGAAAGGAGAAATCACAAGATATATGGCACGATTACATGCCCAAGGATTCTCCCAAAGACCTAGAATTGATTATGAAGAAACATACTCTCCCATGATGGATGCAACAACTTTTAGATACCTTATGAGTCTGGCAATAAAAGAGAATCTTGATAGTGACATATATATGAAACTACCAGAAGGATTTAAACTACCAGGAGCAGGTTCTCGAGAACAATACTCAATTAATTTGAACAAATATCTATATGGGTTGAAACAATCTAAGAGAATGTTGTACAATCGTCTTAGTGAGTATTTGATAAAAAGAAGGGTATAAGAATGATTCTATTTGTCCATGTATATTCATAAAAAGATCTGGATCTGAATTTATGATCATAGCTATATATGTTGATGATCTAAACTTAATTGGTACTCCTCAAGGAATCGCTGAGGCGAAAGATTGTTTGAAGAAAGAATTCAAAATGAAGGATCTGGGAAAACAAAGTTTTGCCTTGGTTTGCAAATAAAACATCTTAAAGATAGAGTTCTTTTGCATCAAGCAACTTACACAGAGAAAACACTAAAGCAATTTTACATGGATAAAGCGCATCCATTGAGTACTCCAATGGTTGTTAGATCCCTTGATGTAACCAAAGATCCCTTTCGACCTTCAAAATGTGATAGTGAAATTCTTGGTCCTGAGGTGTCATATCTAAGTGCTATAGGAGCACTAATGTATCTATCTACTCGTACACGACCCGATATTGCATTTGCTATTAATTTATTAGCAAGATATAGCTCTTGTTCTACTAGAAGACATTGGAATGGGATAAAACATATACTTCATTATTTGCAAGGTATGAAGGACATGGGTCTATATTTTTCTAACAAATGCATGGAGGGATTAGATGGTTTTACAGATGCAGGATATCTATCTGATCCACACAATGGTCGTTCACAAATGGGATATGTATTTATGTGTGGTGGTGCATCTATTTCATGGCATTCAATGAAGCAAACTATAGCAGCAACTTCATCTAACCATGCATAAATTTTGGCTATCTATAAAGCTAGCAGAGAATGTGTCTGGTTGAGAAATATGACACATCATATTCGCAAGGTTTGCAATTTACTTTCAGAAAAGGAAGCACCAACAGTAATACATGAAGACAATGCATCTTGTATAACTCAATTGAAAGATAGGTGCATAAAAGGAGATAGAGTGAAACACATCTTGCCAAAGTTTTTCTTCACTCATGATCTTCAAAAGGATGGTATTATAATAGTCCAACAAATTCGTTCAAGTGAGAATCTAGCAGACTTGTTCACAAAGGCACTTCCTACTTCAGTATTCAAGAAAATGGGACATGGTATTGGACTGTGACGACTGAAAGACATCAAGTGATGTTGCTATCAGGGGGGAGTGAATATGTGTACTCTTTTTTCCTTGGCCATAGTTTTTTTCCCACTAGGTTTTTCCTTGGCAATGTTTTAACGAGGCATGCAATTCACCTATTAATGGACATATGTCACACCCAATTTTAAGGATAAAATGGGGTGCAAAACCTTATGTGCGCCCAGAGATCAGTCACACACATAAGCTGACAAATTATGAATAGTATCATCACCAATGTTTATTGCATCACAAATAAGACAGAGTTATTACATAAGTATAGCGGAAATAATAAAAAGATCTCTCACGGAAGCTCCATTTCATAGGGACGTCAACTGGTTGACCACAAGTCTAGTAGTCCTCAAGAAAATCATCATACCCAAAGTCATCTGTTACCCATCCGGGATTTTTATCCAAATAATGAAAATAAACAAGCGTAAGTACATGTCATACTCAACAAGTGTAACACGGGGGTCATGAGGCTCAAAAGGCTAGACACAGGTTTAACAGTGTTCAGCTTTTAGTTGTCACAATTTTAGCTTATGAGTAGCATCAAGTGGTTTCAATTCCCATTTCAAAACACATGATCAAATGTAAACATGAATAATGAATAGCATAAACAGGTAATACTTAGTGATCATCTATTCCATAAGGGTTTCAAGGCCGCTCGTGACTATGAGCACGGCTGATATACTAGTTTTACACTCTGCAGAGGTTGTACACTTTCACTGTGAGTCGTGATATCCATTTGCCTAGGTTTATAACTCCCAAAACACTTCCAAGGTGAGCAGGCAGGGGTCACTATGAAGCCTTTCAAAGGTTTGTCTAACAAGTTAGGGCCGCTAGGTTTCTATGGCCTACGAATGTAGAGCTCCCCTTCTGACAGGCACAATGACGCGCAGCCTATACACTGACGGACAGAGGCCGCACTATATCCAACCCGGAACACACCCCTCTTGCGCCATAAAGGTAACCACTAACAAGCTAGAAAAGGTCCTCATACTGAGCTAAAGCCAGAGCCATGTAGCCCTCACAGCTGTACTGTAAGTCCCGGATGATCACTTACAGATAAGTCCTTAGGGAGAGGAATCTGAAGCATTTAGAAAGTAGCTAAACACTCCAGCCCCTTGTTTCCATGTTGCTAAAAGTCATGTTTTAATGTTTTTTGCATATACCCTTAGTCAAGTTACACAATCATGGTTTAATTGAGCACTAGCAAAGCTACCTAATGCATAACCCTTAGGTGACAAGGTAATAGTTCAATTCTAGGAAATCATTATCAAGATGACACATGCAACTTGAATTTAATGAATTAAAGTGAATAGGAAACAAGGATGATCCCATGCTATACTTGCCTTAAGCAAAGTACTCCTGCTGGTCCTGCTCGTCAAAGTCGTACCCTTGATCTCCCGAGAACTGCTCACCGTCTACACTCGATAACCACAGCAACATACAAGCAGCCAGGAGCAATCATGCAAAGCAAACAAGGCTATAGATTAGAACAGTACACCAACAGCAAAGAATCAAGATGAAAAGTTTGGAAAACGAATCTACATCTCGCTACGAACACACAGGCACGAAGATCACAAAAATCGGATCTAAAACGGAAAAGTTATGATTTAAACAAGATTTCCTATAGGAAAATAATAGATTAAATCTAAGCTCGAATTTTAATAGTTGGAAATCTACTTTACAGTAACATAAACATGTAGATCACATAATCATGAACCTAACGCAACTTGAACGGATCAAATCGGAGTTAAAACGAAGAAGTTATGGCTAAAACAAGTTGAATGGCAAAACTGTAAATAATTGAAAACGTATTTCAGTCCAACCGAACGAAAATACGCTTTCGAAGGAAAGAAACATAAACTGTGAAACGCGCAAAGGATGGCGGGTTCTATTTTTGCAAAATACAGGGACTCTTAAGTAAAACGGCCACGCGAAGGGGTATCCTCCGATTGAGGCCGTTGGATTAGATTTGGGCGGTTGAGATCCGATCTGGCGGGAATAGAGAGAGAGAGAGAGGGGCGCCGGAACAATGCCGACGGTGGCTTGGACAACGGCGGCGCCATGGCTGGCCTCTGGAGCACTCGGTTCACGACCTCTAGTGCACTATTCGACCAAAGAAAGGTACCAGGAGAGAGAGGAAGGGATGGGGATCTCACCCGAACCGGAAAACGCAAGCCAGAAGCAGCGACGGCGGCTCGGCGCTCGGTGGACAGCGGTGGTCGGCGGCGGCGCTCGGTGGACAGTGGTGAACGAAGCTCGGCTGCGGTTGCTTGGAGAGAAAAAAATGGGCGCTATTTATGGGGCCAGGATCCCTTGGGCGCCACGGCACCACGGATCATGGCAGCGTCGGACTTCGGCTCGGGTGCGGAACAGAGTCAGGCTTTGCGATGGCGAGAGGAAGGAGAAGCCTAACCAGTGGGCCTGGCTGGTCAGCGGTGGAGAGAGGCGCGCGGGTGTGGGAGCAGCTGGCCAGCGAAACTAGGCCGCACGAGCTGGGCTGCCTCCAGCGGCTTGCGGCGTGGGTGAGTGTGGGCCGACGCTGGAGCGGGCCGAGCGGAGCACTGCGGGGAGAGAGAGACGTAGGCTGGTGTGGGGAAAAGGTGGACCGCGGGCAGCAGCAGGCCTACGGGCCAGGAAGAGGAAGAAGAAAGAATTTATCTTTTTTTCTAATTTCTTTCCAAAGCAATTTTGAAGACAAAATTCAAATCAAGTTCAAATTTGAATTCAAATCACACCATTCCAAAAAATTACTATGCAGCAGCAGCATGAATGCACATTCATTGTTGTTAACTTATATTAAATTTTAAGTTGGTAAACTTTATTATTCTTCCTAAATTTAAATGCTCACAAAAATGCTTAATAAATCAATTTCTCCCTACTTTCAATTGTTGTAAAATTTAGGGTGTTACAATTCTACCCCCTTAAAGTGAATCTCATCCTCGAGATTCGGAAGATGCTTACTCAAATAACTGTGGGTGTGTTTTTCTTAGATCCTCTTCTCTTTCCCAAGTAGCCTCATCCTCGGTATACCAATTCCACTGAACCTTACACATCTTTATAATTCGGCTCCTTGTAACACTTTCTGCCATCTCCAAAATCCTTACCGGAAACTCCTCATAAGTTAGATCTTCCTTAACCGTAAGTTCCTCTAACGGTATCTGCTCTTTAGGTATACGCAAACACTTCTTTAGCTAAGATACATGGAACACATCATGTACACTTGTCAAACTCTCGGGCAATTCCAACTGATAAGCCACCTCTCCACGTCTCTCTAAAATCTTGAAAGGTCCAATATACATTGGCGCTAACTTCCCTTTCATGTTAAACCTTCTCACACTTCTCATAGGTGACACCTTCAAGTACACATAATCACCTACTTCGAAAACCAATTCTCTTCTTCTAGTATTGGCATAGCTCTTCTGTCGAGACTGGGCCACTCTCAAGTTATCCCTGATCAACCTTACTTGCTCTTCTGCGTCTCTCAAGACATCTAGTCCGAACACTTGAGTTTCCCCTATTTGGTTCCAAAACAACAGGGTCCTACACTTTCGTCCATACAAAGCTTCGAAAGGTGCCATATTGAGACTTTTCTGATAACTGTTGTTGTACGAGAACTCTGCATAAGGCAAACTCTTGTCCCAACTTGTACCATACTACAACGCACAAGCTCTCAACATATCCTCTAATATCTGATTAATCCTCTCAGTTTGCCCATCTGTCTGAGGATGATATGCTGTACTAAAATTCAACTTGGTTCCCAATGAACTATGTAGTTTCTGCCAAAAATGAGATGTAAATTGGGTACCTCGATCAGACACAATTTTCTTGGGAACTCCATGTAGACAAACTATTCTCTCCATATATAACTGAGCTAACCTTGGTCCATTATAAGTAGTCTTGACCGGTATAAAGTGAGCAACTTTAGTTAACCAATCTACTATTACCCAGATTGAATCATAACCCCTTTGAGTACGCGGTAACCCAACTATAAAATCCATACCAACTTCTTCCCACTTCCACTCAGGTATCTTCATTGATTGTAGTAACCCTATAGGTCTTTGATGTTCAGCTTTGACCCTCTGACATGTATCACATAAAGCCACATATTCAGCAACATCTCTTTTGAGTTTGTACCACCAATACTTCTCTTTTAAGTCCAAATACATCTTAGTACTTCCAGGATGAATAGAATAAGCAGACTCATGTGCCTCATGAAGAATTGCCTCATGTATAGCCTTATCCTCAGGCACACATAGTCTTTTCCCAAACCAAAGAGTTCCATTGTCGTCCATACGAAAACCTGGTGCCTTACCAATCACTATGTTTTCCGCTATCTCTTTCAACTTCGCATCCTGTAACTGACCCTTATGTATTTCTTGCTCTAATTTAGGCTCCAACACCAACTCCACTGCATTAGTGACAAAGCCTAAATTTAGTCGCTTAAACTCGGCACACAACTCACTTGACATCGATGTCACTTGCACCTCATTGGCATAACTTTTCTGGCTAAGAGCATCGGCAACAACATTCGCCTTTCCAGGATGATAGTGTACCTCCAAATCATAATCTTTGGTCAACTCTAACCATCGACGCTGCCTCATATTTAGATCTGTCTGAGTGAAAATGTACTTCAGACTTTTGTGATCAGTATAGATGTCACTCTTGTGTCCAATGAGATAATGCCTCCATATCTTCAAAGCATGAACCACTACTGCTAACTCCAAGTCATGAGTAGGATAATTTAACTCATGCTTTCTCAACTGCCAGGATGCATAAGCCACTACCCTGCCTTCTCGCATAAGAACACATCCAAGTCCTTGACGAGATGCATCACAATAGATCGAAAAGCTCTTGTTCATATCTGGCAAATCTAATACTAGGGCTATAGTCAACCTCTTCTTCAACTCTTCGAAGTTAGCCTGGCACTTCTCAGACCACACAAACTTAGCATTTTTCTCCAACAAAGTTGTCATTGGCTTGGCAAGCTTAGAGAAACCTTCAATGAACCTTCTGTAGTATCCAGCTAATCCCAAGAAACTACGAATCTGTCCCACATCTATTGGTGGCTTCCAATTCAGTACATCTTTCACCTTGCTTGGATCCACTGCGATTCCACCATTAGAGACAACATGGCCTAGGAAAGAAACTTCCTTCAACCAGAATTCACACTTGCTTCGCTTGGCATACAACTTGTGTTCTCTGAGCTTCTGCAAGACCAACCTCAGATGTTCAGCATGCTCTTCTTCTGTTTTGGAGAATATTAATATATCATCAATGAACACCACCATAAACTTACCCAAAAACTCCATGAACACCTTGTTCATCATGTACATAAAGTAGGCATGTGCATTGGTCAAACCAAATGACATAACAGTGTACTCATACAAACCATACCTCATAGTAAAAGCTGTCTTGGGTATGTCCGTTGCATGAATCCTCAATTGATGGTAGCCAGAACGAAGATCAATCTTAGAGAAAACACAAGCACCTCTCAACTGATCAAACAAGTCATCAATTCTTGGCAACGGATACTTGTTCTTGATAGTAACCTCATTGAGCGATCGATAATCAACACACATCCTCTGAGTACCATCCTTCTTGTCAACAAATATAACTGGTGCTCCCCAAGGTGATGAACTAGGATGAATAAAACCTTTCTCCTGTAACTCTGTAATTTGTTTCTTAAGTTCTTCTAATTCTTTAACCCCCATTCTATATGGACGCTTAGCTATAGGTGCAGTTCCAGGTAATAATTCAATAATAAACTCAATATCACGGTCAGGTGGCATACCTGGCAAATCATCGGGGAACACATCTGGAAATTCATCCACCACTGGGTCCTCCTTGTTGCCGTTATCATCAAGCTGGTTCACTATGGCTGTCGGCTGTGCTTGTATTACAACATTAACACTGATTCTTTCTCCACTGGGTGCGGTCACAACAACTACCTTCTCTTTACACTGGATCACTGCTTGTTGTTGCTTCATCCAGTCCATACCCAAAATCACATCTATACCAGATGCTCTCAACACAATGGAACTCACTTTAAACTCTACCCCCCTCAAGGATAGACTAGTCGGAAGACAACGATACGAAGCTTGCATACTTCCACCTGGTGAGTTTACTAACATGGGATTTTGCATGGCACATAATGGTACGCTATGGTTTCTAACAAATGCTTGTGATATGAATGAATGTGAAGCTCCAGAATCAAAAAGAACAGTGGCAGGGGTTGAGTTGACATTGAACGTACCGAGCATGACTTCTGGTTCCGCAACCGCCGTCTCTGTAGACACATGATTCACCTTCCCATATTGTGTTGGCTTCTGGTTGCTATCCTGCTTCTGGGGGGTTTGCGGGTTGGGCTTCTCAGGGCAATTATAAGACAAGTGACCTTCTTTTCCACAACGGAAACACTTGCTGGGGGTGCTAGGGACACTAGTATTCATAGGAGTGTTGTTGGGCGCTCCCTGTCGTGGTGTCTGCTGTCCACTCTGTTGCTGAGGATGTTGATTGGTATTCTGCTGCTGGTTCTGGTTGCGCTGTGGATACTGACCACGATTCCACTGACTGGGTGGTCCCTAGAACCTCTGTTGGAAGCCTTGTTGAGAGTTGGTACGTGGACGAGTATTGCTCCCAAAGGTCGGTCCCTGAAGCCTCCTCTTCTTGGCCTCCATCTCCTTGCGCTTGTTGTCAATAACAATAGCACGATTCACCAGTGTCTAAAAATTGGGGTAGGTATTGGATATAAGCTGGAGCTACAGACCATCATACAGACCTTTGAGAAAGCGGCGTTGCTTGTCAGCATCATTAGCCACTTCATTCAGAGCATAACATGACAACTGAGCAAACTTGTCGCGATACTCAGCGACGGACATGGATCCCTGCTTCAGAGCTCTGAGCTCCTCCTGCTTGAGCTCTATCAGTCCCTCTGGTATGTGATAAGATCTGAAATTCTCCTTAAACTCCTGCCAGGTGATAGGAGGAGCGTTGGCGGGACGTCCATACTCGAATGACTCCCACCAGTCCTGAGCTTCTCCATGAAGCTGTCCTGAAGCGTACAACACTTTCTGCTGATTATCACATTGAGCTATGTTGAGCTACCTCTCCACTGCACGGAGCCAATCATTTGCTTCCAGTGGATCAGTGGCACGAGAGAACACCGGGGGACGGCCCTTCAAGAATTCACCACGCTTATCACGTGGTGCTCCACCACCCTATTGGTTCTGCTGATTCTGCACCAACGTTTGCATGAGCTGCGTCTGCAATACCAAGAGTTGTTCAATAGTTGGTGGTGGTAGTGGTGGATGTGGGGGAACACCTCCACGACCTCGGCCTCTTCCTCTTCCAGACATCTGATATCAAATATTCAAAATTTATACATTTCCAAGTTAGAATACATTCTGAAAATTTTCTGGACGAATCTCAACATCAGCAGCTCTGTAAAACAGTCATATCTCGAGTTCTACAATTCCAAATAAGGCGTACTTTATATGGTTGGAAAGCTTACAAAATTTTCTACAACTTTTATTTGGACCACTTTCCCAGATTCTGTCGTTAGATTACTCAAAAACAGGTTACAACCGAAACTGTTCTCAGATTCCAGACTGTGCAGAAACTTTAACTTGAAACAGAGATATCTCACGAACCAGATCAGATATGGGGGTGATTCTAGAGGCATTAGAAAGATACTTAAGTCTAGTTGTTCCCATAAAAATTTCATAATCTTTGGTCATGTAGATTTTAATTGGCATTACGATAAAGGCAGACTGCTCCGAAAAACAGATTCCGAGAGAACAAGATGTGACATACCCAACTATTCATTTATTGACCCAATCTTTGATATTCTTAACTATGGAACTTGCGGACATGCCCACAAAGTTCCAGCACACATTACAAAGATCCAACTGACACATAAATATAATAACAAATCAACTAAACACACCAATGTTCACACCGCACTAATAGACTCGACTAGACTCAACTCAACTCGTTCTACTATCGTGTTATTACATAAAGAGGGACTCCAACATCTATGGGCGATACTTATGGGGAAGCTCCTCATACATCTTTGGCAAATTGAGGCACACCCTTTGTTCGTCTATCACCTGCTGGTGCCTCTTGATAGCTTCCTGCTGCGCCTTCAATTGACCGTGAGCACGACTAATATACTAGTTTTACACTCTGCAGAGGTTGTACACTTTCACTGTGAGTCGTGATACCAATTTGCCCAGGTTTATAACTCCCAAAACACTTCCAAGGTGAGCAGGCAGGGGTCACTATGAAGCCTTTCAAAGGTTCGTCTAACAAGTTAGGGCCGCTAGGTTTCTGTGGCCTACGAATGTAGAGCTCCCCTTCCGACAGGCACAATGACGCGCAGCGTATACACTGACGGACAGAGGCCGCACTATATCCAACCCAGAACACACCCCTCTTGCGCCATAAAGGTAACCACTAACAAGCTAGAAAAGGTCCTCATACTGAGCTAAAGCCAGAGCCATGTAGCCCTCACAGCTGTACTGTAAGTCCCGGATGATCACTTACAGATAAGTCCTTAGGGAGAGGAATCTGAAGCATTTAGAAAGTAGCTAAACACTCCAGCCCCCTATTTCCATGCTGCTAAAAGTCATGTTTTAATGTTTATTGCATATACCATTAGTCAAGTTACACGATCATGGTTTAATTGAGCACTAGTAAAGCTACCCAATGCATAACCCTTAGGTGACAAGGTAATAGTTCAATTCTAGGAAATCCTTATCAAGATGACACATGCAACTTGAATTTAATGAATTAAAGTGAATAGGAAACAAGGATGATCCCATGCTATACTTGCCTTGAGCAAAGTACTCCTGCTGGTCCTGCTCGTCAAAGTCATACCCTTGATCTCCCGAGAACTGCTCACCGTCTATACTCGATAACCACAGCAACATACAAGCATCCAGGAGCAATCATGCAAAGCAAATAAGGCTATAGATTAGAATAGTACACCAACAGAAAAGAATCAAGATGAAAAGTTTGGAAAACAAATCTACGTCTCGCTACGAACACACAGGCGTGAAGATCACGAAAATCGGATCTAAAACGGAAAAGTTATGATTTAAACAAGATTTCCTATAGGAAAATAATAGATCAAATCTAAGCTCGAATTTTAATAGTTGGAAATGATGAGGACATGACCTCCATACATATGACCATGCTTGGAGAACCATATGGAGACCAAGGAGATTAGCAAGGATGTCCAAGTCAACAAGGAGGCCCGAGGCTAATTCGGTTCGAGTCCCCGAGGTGGAGGCCCAAAGCAACTCAAGTTCGAGTCTGTCTCGGCCTCCAGGACTAGTCTGCCTTAAACTGGTCACCCAGGATGCATCCGGACTCCGTTTTCGATGATCCACATATGGTTGGAAAGCTAATTTGATAAGGAAGTCAATCCAAGTGGTTTCACATCAAAAGACCTTCGGAATCAATGGAAATCGTCGAAACAAGTCAGCGTCTAGAATCTGTCAGGGTGCTGCGACACCGTCTTTTGGTCCATTGGACCGTGTATCGTGTTTGTGCCCATTAGGGGGCGCATCCAGGGGGTGACGCCCAAGACTCTATAAATAGCAGTCGTCACCCTCCTTAGGGTTTGGGTTTTGTTTAGTTCTTGATTTCCTCGTGAAACAGACATCGTTTTGCTGCAACTATCGCCGCCAAGGCCGCTTGCTGTGAACTAGGGCCCCAGTTCTTGATCTTGTTCGCCTATGGCGATTAGTCCTTTCGAATAAAGACTTGAACTCTTTCTCATTATCATAAGCCTCATATTTATTTGCAATTTCAGATTATGTTTATCTCGTTCTTACTTGTGTTCTCGATTCGCTTGCAGGAAAGCCTTCTCGGCGAGGTCAATCGCGTTCGCGTGGTTGATAACCAACGGAGCAGTGGTGTAACGGTTGTGGAGGTCCAAATCAGTCTTGGTTTGAAGCTTAGATCGTGAACGTCGAGTCTCCACCAATTGACGCTATCATACCTTTTGGAAGATCGGGCCTAGTCTACATCAAGTGGTATCAGAGACCTTGTTGCCCGTTAGGTATAACTTTGTTTTTCCCTTTAGATTGCTACTGTTTTTGTTTTACCTATAGTCCACAAAAAGCCAAAAAATATACACTATCACATATCTCTAGTCCTATAGCCCTGCTGTGCCTTTGCAATTTTTTTAATTTTAGTTTGCTTTATTGAACTGTCGTCCCTCGCCGTGTCTTAGTGTTCATTGTGTTCTGATCTTGTTCTTGGTCTAGTGTCAAGTCTTGTTTCCTAGTGTGGCTTGCATCAAATTGATCTCCAGTTTTTCTTTGGATCTGAAATAGTCACAGAGTGGGTTGCGTGATTGAGTTTGTTTTGTCTAGCAATTCCTTCTACGGCTTCCTCGGTTAAGTATTTTTCTTCCACGGTGGAAGTATCTAAAGTCTAATCTCTTATGTGCGGCACTTTTGTGAGATAAAAAAACATAAAACAAAGAAAAAGGCAAAGAGGTGCAAAAACCAAAAGAAGGAAAAAAAGCCGCGCCAAAAAAAGAGAGAGAAAAAAATAAAGAAGGAAAGAAAAAGAAAGTGAAAAAAAGTTCAGAAGTGCTTGCATCCTTTTGAGTCCTTGTGCTGAGATGTATTGTATTGCTTGCTTGAACTAGGCTCAGGACGAGTTTAGGCCAGCGACATAGACTAGCTTGGGACTACCTTTTAATCTTGCAATTTCTAAATTAAATTATTGCTATTCCTTGCTACTATATTGTGCTTGTCCAAGCTCCACTTTCTTCTAAACAAGTACATGATCGCCTTGCAACTATTACACTCAAGCTACAATGATATCACAGTCACCGACCGATTGCACAGCCTGTTGTTTTGGTAAGAACACTTGTAAGACCATGGTAAGACGCTTGAGAGTTGAATGCCTTGTTTTTCCTTGTCCACGTCCTATAGTAGTTCATAGGAAAATACATACTTGTGTGTTTTCTTGTTTGATTCTAACAATGACATGTTGTTCATATCCATCGACTTATGATGGTATAGGTGCTGATGAGTACATGGAGTGGGAAATTGCCATAGATAACATATTTGCTACTCGCTTTATGTGTCCAAGGAGGAAGGTAAAAAATGCATCTAGTGTTTTGCGACATTCTACTTTATCTTGGTGGGAGTCTTTAGATCCTTCTGATAAACCTCAAACTTGGAATGATATGAAAGATCTTATGAGAGAAAATTTTGTTAATCCATCTCTTGTAATTAATTCAAATGATGAGGTGCATCAACTAGATCAATCTCTTGTTATTCCTCCTACTATGCCTAACCTTTTGCAGGACAATGTACAAAAGAGCGAGGATGACGTGACAGAAAATGAGATGCTCATAGTCTCATGTGACAATTTAGAACCATCAACTATTACTCCTGCTGAACATGAGAGCAAAGGTAAAGCCCACGATGCTAAACTCATAGAAGGTGAGAGTTCTCTTGATGTGCTGAATTTTTCCACCAATCATGCTATGATAGAGCAAATTTTAGTGGAGCCTTCGCTTGATTTACCTTTGTCACAAGATGATTTGCTTGATGTTTTTTGTGATGAAGATGACTTGCATGATGATATTTATGTTATACCCAGGCAATCATTGAAGAATGATCATGCTATATGTGTGCTGAAATCGAGCACTTGTGCTGAAAATAGACTTGTTATTCATAATGCTAGTGAAGTTGATGAGCCGAAATTGTTGTCTTCTTTAAATACTTTGGGTTACATTGAATTTGATGTTCCGTGTAATCTTAGTTCTTTAGAGGAGAAGCTTTATGCATATGCTGATTTACCATGGTTCTCTAGACATACATATCATGTTTTTGGTAAATATAACAACCAAGGGCAATATTTGATACAACGAGTTTACATTTGTACAAATCTGAATTATCCTTTTGTTGTGCAAAGTAATGATCAACTAGAGAATAGTAAAATCAACATTGTTGTTATGCCATATTCCTCTAGTTTCGCTTTTCGAACACAAGTGGAGTCCAAAGAAAGGGAGCATATGTTTCTTGTTAGTACTAATCTTTTGCAGGATAGTATTGGCAAAGATCATGTGTATTTCAATCGAGCAAACTACATGTCTGTAGGACAAGACATGATACAAACCTAGACATGTGGTCATATTCTTTCCCACAACATTGTCCATTTTCATTATTTTGGAAACCTCGATTGTCCTCATGTTGTGCAGGGTCGACTTCAAACGAAATCAACGCCGAGGACGGCTTTTCGTCAAGAAAGGGAGGATGATGAGGACATGACCTCCATACATATGACCATGCTTGGAGAACCATATGGAGACCAAGGAGATCAGCAAGGGTGTCCAAGTCAATAAGGAGGCCCAAGGCTAATTCGGTTCGAGTCCCCGAGGTGGAGGCCCAAAGCAACTCAAGTTCGAGTCTGCCTCGGCCTCCAGGACCAGTCTGCCTTCAACTGGTCACCCAGGACGCATCCGGACTCCATTTTCGATGATCCACATATGGTTGGAAAGCTAATTTGATAAGGAAGCCAATCCAAGTGATTTCACATCAAAAGACCTTTGAATCAACGGAAATCGTCGAAACAAGTCAGCGTCCAGAATCTGCCAGGGTGCTGCGACACCGTCTTTTGGTCCGTTGGACCGTGTATCGTGTTTGGGCCCATTAGGGGGCGCGTCCAGGGGGGTGACGCCCAAGACTCTATAAATAGCAGCCGTCACTCTCCTTAGGGTTTGGATTTTGTTTAGTTCTTGGTTTCCTCATGAAATAGACGTCGTTTTGCTGCAACTATCGCTGCCAAGGCCGCTTGCTGTGAACCAGGGCCCCAGTTCTTGATCTTGTTCGCCTGTGGCAATTAGTCCTTTCGAATAAAGACTTGAACACTTTCTCATTATCATAAGCCTCATATTTATTTGCAATTTCAGATTGTGTTTATCTCGTTCTTGCTTGTGTTCTCGATTCGCTTGCAGGAAAGCCTTCTCGGCGAGGTCAATCGCGTTCGCGTGGTTGATAACCAACGGAGCAGTGGTGTAACAGTTGCGGGGGTTCAAATCAGTCTTGGTTTGTAGCCTAGATCGTGAACGTCGAGTCTCCACCAATCGACGCTATCATACCTTTCGGAAGATCGGGCCTAGTCTACATCAGGAAATCTACTTTACAGTAACATAAACATGTAGATCACATAATCATGAACCTAACGCAACTTGAACGGATCAAATCAGTGTTAAAACGAAGAAGTTATGGCTAAAACAAGTTGAATGGCAAAACTGTAAATAATTGAAAACGTATTTCAGTCTAACCGAACGAAAATACGCTTTCGAAAGAAAGAAACATAAACTGTGAAACGCGCAAAGGATGGTGGGTTCTATTTTTGCAAAATACAGGGACTCTTAAGTAAAACGGCCACGCGAAGGGGTATCCTCCGATTGAGGCCGTTGGATTAGATTTGGGCGGTTGAGATCCGATCTAGCGGGAATAGAGAGAGAGAGAGGGGCGCCGGAACAGTGCCGACGATGGCTTGGACAACGGCGGCGCCATGGCCGGCCTCTGGAGCACTCGGTTCACGACCTCCAGTGCACTATTCAACCAAAGAAAGGTACCGGAAGAGAGAGGAAGGGATGGGGATCTCACCCGAACCGGAAAACGCAAGCTGGAAGCAGCGCCGGCGGCTCGACGCTCGGTGGACAGCGGTGGTCGGCGGCGGCGCTGGAACGAAGCTCGGCTGTGGCTGCTTGGCGAAAAAAAATGGGCGCTAGATGGGATAGGAGACAGAGAAGGGGTGCAGGCGCTATTTATGGGGCCAGGATCCCTTGGGCGCCACGGCACCACAGATCGTGGCAGCGTCGGACTTCGGCTCGGGTGCGGAACGGAGTCCGGCTTTGCGACGGCGAGAGGAAGGAGGAGCCTGACCAGCGGGCTCGGCTGGTCAGCGGTGGAGAGAGGCGCGTGGGCGTGGGAGCAGCTAGCCAGCGAAACTAGGCCGCACGAGCTGGGCTGCCTCCAGCGGCTTGCAGCATGGGCGAGCGTGGGCCGGCGCTGGAGCGGGCCGAGCGGAGCACTGCGGGGAGAGAGAGACGCAGGCCGGCGTGGGGAAAAGGTGGGCCACGGGCAGCAGCAGGCCTACGGGCCGGGAAGAGGAAGAAGAAAGAATTTATCTTTTTTTTCTAATTTCTTTCCAAAGCAATTTTGAAGACAAAATTCAAATCAAGTTCAAATTTGAATTCAAATCACACCATTCCAAAAAATTACTATGCAGCAGCATGAATGCACATTCATTATTGTTAACCTATATTAAATTTTAATTTGGTAAACTTTATTGTTCTTCCTAAATTTAAATGCTCACAAAAATGCTTAATAAATCAATTTCTCCCTACTTTCAATTGTTGTAAAATTTAGGGTGTTACAACATCCAAGGGGGAGTGTTATGAAATATTAATGTGGATGTCTGTAACCCCTATACCAACAAAGCTAGAACCTTTTACCTCAACGGTGTAACTCTCCTAGCATCAATTCTTATAACTTCATGTCACATGTACGGCTATATATAGGAGGGCTTATGTATTGAAAATAAGACAAGAGAAAACAGAACAGCTCATTTCCTTCTTCTCTACATTTGTTCTCCACATTCTTACATATATATTCTTGATAGTCAAACTAGCTATTATATAACAAAATCCTATTTTTTCATAAATTAGAAAAGATCTAGCCATTAATCAGTTGAACCTAATCGCTATTAATAATAATAGTGGCTATATCTATTCTGTTTTTTTTCTAAAAGGATTGTCCATCTCTGCTATTAAAAACATAAAGTAACTCGTCAATCTACATCTAATTTACCTTGCCTACGTTGTTACGAAACAAAGTAACCTAAATTTGCATTCAAATCGGCTCCATATCATTATGATAGATAATCTAAGTACCTCTAAATTTTAGTCTAAATTACCCATTTTTTCTAAAAGATGAAACTAACATATCCAATCAAATCTACATCTAAAATTACAAGATATGCTATTATGAAAAGGTTTCAATAGGCATAAATTACACACACATGTTGTTGCATCATACAGATCAAGTATACATGCATGCATAAGCAACAATAATGAAAACCATCTATTTAATGACTCATATACCAACAATCCAATTATAATAATTGTACAAATATCCATGGTGATAATTTATATAAGATGTCTTCAGAGAAATTTATGTAAGTTGTTGCATTAGATAAATTTATATAATTTGACTGAAATATATGTCATATCTATAATAATTGTACAGTTATATGCACTCTATTTTTAAAAGAAAATAAATATTACTACAATATAATTTTTGATACAGTAAATTCAACATCTTGAATAAAGGATGAGATCGGTGCATACCCCCATGCCCCCTCTAATTTTTTTGAGTGAGTAGTGTTTAGATAAATGAAAGCTATCACTTTAGATAAATTTGTACATTTTGATAGAAATTTATATGACGTATGTATAATGATAGTGTGATTGTAGGCACTCTATTTTTAAATAAAAAAAATACTACCACGCGTATATTTCTTTGATAATAGAGTAAATTCACCATCGTATAAACAAAAAATGAGGCTAGTGCAGGAGTAAGGTGGCCATACTCTCCTCCATTGCCTGACTATATTTTTTTGATTAAAATAGTGGTGGTTAGGCTTCATATTAACATCCCTCTGAAGGATAGTATTGTTAGCTGTTTCCGGATCTTACTTTAAACTCCATTGTCAATCTCATAAGGCACGGAGAAGGTGTAAACGACCGTTTATGTCATAATATTATAATTGAAGTGTCTAGATATAACATCGTTATTTTGATAAAATACAAAATGAGAGTTTTGAACAAAATGTATAGTAAAGGTAACAATTTACAATGGGCATGTGGATACAAAATTTGTATCGACTAATACGATTAAAATTTAAGAAGTCAAATCTAGATTTATGATGCCTACTAGAAGTGTCATCAACTTAAGCTAAGGTCTAAGCAAAATACATTGTAGACATATGTAGTGCAATGGAGAGAGACTATATATTTATGAAAAAATAATCAACATAAAGTAGGCATGTGCATTGGTCAAACCAAATGACATAACAGTGTACTCATACAAACCATACCTCATAGTAAAAGCTGTCTTGGGTATGTCCGTTGCATGAATCCTCAATTGATGGTAGCCAGAACGAAGATCAATCTTAGAGAAAACACAAGCACCTCTCAACTGATCAAACAAGTCATCAATTCTTGGCAACGGATACTTGTTCTTGATAGTAACCTCATTGAGCGATCGATAATCAACACACATCCTCTGAGTACCATCCTTCTTGTCAACAAATATAACTGGTGCTCCCCAAGGTGATGAACTAGGATGAATAAAACCTTTCTCCTGTAACTCTGTAATTTGTTTCTTAAGTTCTTCTAATTCTTTAACCCCCATTCTATATGGACGCTTAGCTATAGGTGCAGTTCCAGGTAATAATTCAATAATAAACTCAATATCACGGTCAGGTGGCATACCTGGCAAATCATCGGGGAACACATCTGGAAATTCATCCACCACTGGGTCCTCCTTGTTGCCGTTATCATCAAGCTGGTTCACTATGGCTGTCGGCTGTGCTTGTATTACAACATTAACACTGATTCTTTCTCCACTGGGTGCGGTCACAACAACTACCTTCTCTTTACACTGGATCACTGCTTGTTGTTGCTTCATCCAGTCCATACCCAAAATCACATCTATACCAGATGCTCTCAACACAATGGAACTCACTTTAAACTCTACCCCCCTCAAGGATAGACTAGTCGGAAGACAACGATACGAAGCTTGCATACTTCCACCTGGTGAGTTTACTAACATGGGATTTTGCATGGCACATAATGGTACGCTATGGTTTCTAACAAATGCTTGTGATATGAATGAATGTGAAGCTCCAGAATCAAAAAGAACAGTGGCAGGGGTTGAGTTGACATTGAACGTACCGAGCATGACTTCTGGTTCCGCAACCGCCGTCTCTGTAGACACATGATTCACCTTCCCATATTGTGTTGGCTTCTGGTTGCTATCCTGCTTCTGGGGGGTTTGCGGGTTGGGCTTCTCAGGGCAATTATAAGACAAGTGACCTTCTTTTCCACAACGGAAACACTTGCTGGGGGTGCTAGGGACACTAGTATTCATAGGAGTGTTGTTGGGCGCTCCCTGTCGTGGTGTCTGCTGTCCACTCTGTTGCTGAGGATGTTGATTGGTATTCTGCTGCTGGTTCTGGTTGCGCTGTGGATACTGACCACGATTCCACTGACTGGGTGGTCCCTAGAACCTCTGTTGGAAGCCTTGTTGAGAGTTGGTACGTGGACGAGTATTGCTCCCAAAGGTCGGTCCCTGAAGCCTCCTCTTCTTGGCCTCCATCTCCTTGCGCTTGTTGTCAATAACAATAGCACGATTCACCAGTGTCTAAAAATTGGGGTAGGTATTGGATATAAGCTGGAGCTACAGACCATCATACAGACCTTTGAGAAAGCGGCGTTGCTTGTCAGCATCATTAGCCACTTCATTCAGAGCATAACATGACAACTGAGCAAACTTGTCGCGATACTCAGCGACGGACATGGATCCCTGCTTCAGAGCTCTGAGCTCCTCCTGCTTGAGCTCTATCAGTCCCTCTGGTATGTGATAAGATCTGAAATTCTCCTTAAACTCCTGCCAGGTGATAGGAGGAGCGTTGGCGGGACGTCCATACTCGAATGACTCCCACCAGTCCTGAGCTTCTCCATGAAGCTGTCCTGAAGCGTACAACACTTTCTGCTGATTATCACATTGAGCTATGTTGAGCTACCTCTCCACTGCACGGAGCCAATCATTTGCTTCCAGTGGATCAGTGGCACGAGAGAACACCGGGGGACGGCCCTTCAAGAATTCACCACGCTTATCACGTGGTGCTCCACCACCCTATTGGTTCTGCTGATTCTGCACCAACGTTTGCATGAGCTGCGTCTGCAATACCAAGAGTTGTTCAATAGTTGGTGGTGGTAGTGGTGGATGTGGGGGAACACCTCCACGACCTCGGCCTCTTCCTCTTCCAGACATCTGATATCAAATATTCAAAATTTATACATTTCCAAGTTAGAATACATTCTGAAAATTTTCTGGACGAATCTCAACATCAGCAGCTCTGTAAAACAGTCATATCTCGAGTTCTACAATTCCAAATAAGGCGTACTTTATATGGTTGGAAAGCTTACAAAATTTTCTACAACTTTTATTTGGACCACTTTCCCAGATTCTGTCGTTAGATTACTCAAAAACAGGTTACAACCGAAACTGTTCTCAGATTCCAGACTGTGCAGAAACTTTAACTTGAAACAGAGATATCTCACGAACCAGATCAGATATGGGGGTGATTCTAGAGGCATTAGAAAGATACTTAAGTCTAGTTGTTCCCATAAAAATTTCATAATCTTTGGTCATGTAGATTTTAATTGGCATTACGATAAAGGCAGACTGCTCCGAAAAACAGATTCCGAGAGAACAAGATGTGACATACCCAACTATTCATTTATTGACCCAATCTTTGATATTCTTAACTATGGAACTTGCGGACATGCCCACAAAGTTCCAGCACACATTACAAAGATCCAACTGACACATAAATATAATAACAAATCAACTAAACACACCAATGTTCACACCGCACTAATAGACTCGACTAGACTCAACTCAACTCGTTCTACTATCGTGTTATTACATAAAGAGGGACTCCAACATCTATGGGCGATACTTATGGGGAAGCTCCTCATACATCTTTGGCAAATTGAGGCACACCCTTTGTTCGTCTATCACCTGCTGGTGCCTCTTGATAGCTTCCTGCTGCGCCTTCAATTGACCGTGAGCACGACTAATATACTAGTTTTACACTCTGCAGAGGTTGTACACTTTCACTGTGAGTCGTGATACCAATTTGCCCAGGTTTATAACTCCCAAAACACTTCCAAGGTGAGCAGGCAGGGGTCACTATGAAGCCTTTCAAAGGTTCGTCTAACAAGTTAGGGCCGCTAGGTTTCTGTGGCCTACGAATGTAGAGCTCCCCTTCCGACAGGCACAATGACGCGCAGCGTATACACTGACGGACAGAGGCCGCACTATATCCAACCCAGAACACACCCCTCTTGCGCCATAAAGGTAACCACTAACAAGCTAGAAAAGGTCCTCATACTGAGCTAAAGCCAGAGCCATGTAGCCCTCACAGCTGTACTGTAAGTCCCGGATGATCACTTACAGATAAGTCCTTAGGGAGAGGAATCTGAAGCATTTAGAAAGTAGCTAAACACTCCAGCCCCCTATTTCCATGCTGCTAAAAGTCATGTTTTAATGTTTATTGCATATACCATTAGTCAAGTTACACGATCATGGTTTAATTGAGCACTAGTAAAGCTACCCAATGCATAACCCTTAGGTGACAAGGTAATAGTTCAATTCTAGGAAATCCTTATCAAGATGACACATGCAACTTGAATTTAATGAATTAAAGTGAATAGGAAACAAGGATGATCCCATGCTATACTTGCCTTGAGCAAAGTACTCCTGCTGGTCCTGCTCGTCAAAGTCATACCCTTGATCTCCCGAGAACTGCTCACCGTCTATACTCGATAACCACAGCAACATACAAGCATCCAGGAGCAATCATGCAAAGCAAATAAGGCTATAGATTAGAATAGTACACCAACAGAAAAGAATCAAGATGAAAAGTTTGGAAAACAAATCTACGTCTCGCTACGAACACACAGGCGTGAAGATCACGAAAATCGGATCTAAAACGGAAAAGTTATGATTTAAACAAGATTTCCTATAGGAAAATAATAGATCAAATCTAAGCTCGAATTTTAATAGTTGGAAATGATGAGGACATGACCTCCATACATATGACCATGCTTGGAGAACCATATGGAGACCAAGGAGATTAGCAAGGATGTCCAAGTCAACAAGGAGGCCCGAGGCTAATTCGGTTCGAGTCCCCGAGGTGGAGGCCCAAAGCAACTCAAGTTCGAGTCTGTCTCGGCCTCCAGGACTAGTCTGCCTTAAACTGGTCACCCAGGATGCATCCGGACTCCGTTTTCGATGATCCACATATGGTTGGAAAGCTAATTTGATAAGGAAGTCAATCCAAGTGGTTTCACATCAAAAGACCTTCGGAATCAATGGAAATCGTCGAAACAAGTCAGCGTCTAGAATCTGTCAGGGTGCTGCGACACCGTCTTTTGGTCCATTGGACCGTGTATCGTGTTTGTGCCCATTAGGGGGCGCATCCAGGGGGTGACGCCCAAGACTCTATAAATAGCAGTCGTCACCCTCCTTAGGGTTTGGGTTTTGTTTAGTTCTTGATTTCCTCGTGAAACAGACATCGTTTTGCTGCAACTATCGCCGCCAAGGCCGCTTGCTGTGAACTAGGGCCCCAGTTCTTGATCTTGTTCGCCTATGGCGATTAGTCCTTTCGAATAAAGACTTGAACTCTTTCTCATTATCATAAGCCTCATATTTATTTGCAATTTCAGATTATGTTTATCTCGTTCTTACTTGTGTTCTCGATTCGCTTGCAGGAAAGCCTTCTCGGCGAGGTCAATCGCGTTCGCGTGGTTGATAACCAACGGAGCAGTGGTGTAACGGTTGTGGAGGTCCAAATCAGTCTTGGTTTGAAGCTTAGATCGTGAACGTCGAGTCTCCACCAATTGACGCTATCATACCTTTTGGAAGATCGGGCCTAGTCTACATCAAGTGGTATCAGAGACCTTGTTGCCCGTTAGGTATAACTTTGTTTTTCCCTTTAGATTGCTACTGTTTTTGTTTTACCTATAGTCCACAAAAAGCCAAAAAATATACACTATCACATATCTCTAGTCCTATAGCCCTGCTGTGCCTTTGCAATTTTTTTAATTTTAGTTTGCTTTATTGAACTGTCGTCCCTCGCCGTGTCTTAGTGTTCATTGTGTTCTGATCTTGTTCTTGGTCTAGTGTCAAGTCTTGTTTCCTAGTGTGGCTTGCATCAAATTGATCTCCAGTTTTTCTTTGGATCTGAAATAGTCACAGAGTGGGTTGCGTGATTGAGTTTGTTTTGTCTAGCAATTCCTTCTACGGCTTCCTCGGTTAAGTATTTTTCTTCCACGGTGGAAGTATCTAAAGTCTAATCTCTTATGTGCGGCACTTTTGTGAGATAAAAAAACATAAAACAAAGAAAAAGGCAAAGAGGTGCAAAAACCAAAAGAAGGAAAAAAAGCCGCGCCAAAAAAAGAGAGAGAAAAAAATAAAGAAGGAAAGAAAAAGAAAGTGAAAAAAAGTTCAGAAGTGCTTGCATCCTTTTGAGTCCTTGTGCTGAGATGTATTGTATTGCTTGCTTGAACTAGGCTCAGGACGAGTTTAGGCCAGCGACATAGACTAGCTTGGGACTACCTTTTAATCTTGCAATTTCTAAATTAAATTATTGCTATTCCTTGCTACTATATTGTGCTTGTCCAAGCTCCACTTTCTTCTAAACAAGTACATGATCGCCTTGCAACTATTACACTCAAGCTACAATGATATCACAGTCACCGACCGATTGCACAGCCTGTTGTTTTGGTAAGAACACTTGTAAGACCATGGTAAGACGCTTGAGAGTTGAATGCCTTGTTTTTCCTTGTCCACGTCCTATAGTAGTTCATAGGAAAATACATACTTGTGTGTTTTCTTGTTTGATTCTAACAATGACATGTTGTTCATATCCATCGACTTATGATGGTATAGGTGCTGATGAGTACATGGAGTGGGAAATTGCCATAGATAACATATTTGCTACTCGCTTTATGTGTCCAAGGAGGAAGGTAAAAAATGCATCTAGTGTTTTGCGACATTCTACTTTATCTTGGTGGGAGTCTTTAGATCCTTCTGATAAACCTCAAACTTGGAATGATATGAAAGATCTTATGAGAGAAAATTTTGTTAATCCATCTCTTGTAATTAATTCAAATGATGAGGTGCATCAACTAGATCAATCTCTTGTTATTCCTCCTACTATGCCTAACCTTTTGCAGGACAATGTACAAAAGAGCGAGGATGACGTGACAGAAAATGAGATGCTCATAGTCTCATGTGACAATTTAGAACCATCAACTATTACTCCTGCTGAACATGAGAGCAAAGGTAAAGCCCACGATGCTAAACTCATAGAAGGTGAGAGTTCTCTTGATGTGCTGAATTTTTCCACCAATCATGCTATGATAGAGCAAATTTTAGTGGAGCCTTCGCTTGATTTACCTTTGTCACAAGATGATTTGCTTGATGTTTTTTGTGATGAAGATGACTTGCATGATGATATTTATGTTATACCCAGGCAATCATTGAAGAATGATCATGCTATATGTGTGCTGAAATCGAGCACTTGTGCTGAAAATAGACTTGTTATTCATAATGCTAGTGAAGTTGATGAGCCGAAATTGTTGTCTTCTTTAAATACTTTGGGTTACATTGAATTTGATGTTCCGTGTAATCTTAGTTCTTTAGAGGAGAAGCTTTATGCATATGCTGATTTACCATGGTTCTCTAGACATACATATCATGTTTTTGGTAAATATAACAACCAAGGGCAATATTTGATACAACGAGTTTACATTTGTACAAATCTGAATTATCCTTTTGTTGTGCAAAGTAATGATCAACTAGAGAATAGTAAAATCAACATTGTTGTTATGCCATATTCCTCTAGTTTCGCTTTTCGAACACAAGTGGAGTCCAAAGAAAGGGAGCATATGTTTCTTGTTAGTACTAATCTTTTGCAGGATAGTATTGGCAAAGATCATGTGTATTTCAATCGAGCAAACTACATGTCTGTAGGACAAGACATGATACAAACCTAGACATGTGGTCATATTCTTTCCCACAACATTGTCCATTTTCATTATTTTGGAAACCTCGATTGTCCTCATGTTGTGCAGGGTCGACTTCAAACGAAATCAACGCCGAGGACGGCTTTTCGTCAAGAAAGGGAGGATGATGAGGACATGACCTCCATACATATGACCATGCTTGGAGAACCATATGGAGACCAAGGAGATCAGCAAGGGTGTCCAAGTCAATAAGGAGGCCCAAGGCTAATTCGGTTCGAGTCCCCGAGGTGGAGGCCCAAAGCAACTCAAGTTCGAGTCTGCCTCGGCCTCCAGGACCAGTCTGCCTTCAACTGGTCACCCAGGACGCATCCGGACTCCATTTTCGATGATCCACATATGGTTGGAAAGCTAATTTGATAAGGAAGCCAATCCAAGTGATTTCACATCAAAAGACCTTTGAATCAACGGAAATCGTCGAAACAAGTCAGCGTCCAGAATCTGCCAGGGTGCTGCGACACCGTCTTTTGGTCCGTTGGACCGTGTATCGTGTTTGGGCCCATTAGGGGGCGCGTCCAGGGGGGTGACGCCCAAGACTCTATAAATAGCAGCCGTCACTCTCCTTAGGGTTTGGATTTTGTTTAGTTCTTGGTTTCCTCATGAAATAGACGTCGTTTTGCTGCAACTATCGCTGCCAAGGCCGCTTGCTGTGAACCAGGGCCCCAGTTCTTGATCTTGTTCGCCTGTGGCAATTAGTCCTTTCGAATAAAGACTTGAACACTTTCTCATTATCATAAGCCTCATATTTATTTGCAATTTCAGATTGTGTTTATCTCGTTCTTGCTTGTGTTCTCGATTCGCTTGCAGGAAAGCCTTCTCGGCGAGGTCAATCGCGTTCGCGTGGTTGATAACCAACGGAGCAGTGGTGTAACAGTTGCGGGGGTTCAAATCAGTCTTGGTTTGTAGCCTAGATCGTGAACGTCGAGTCTCCACCAATCGACGCTATCATACCTTTCGGAAGATCGGGCCTAGTCTACATCAGGAAATCTACTTTACAGTAACATAAACATGTAGATCACATAATCATGAACCTAACGCAACTTGAACGGATCAAATCAGTGTTAAAACGAAGAAGTTATGGCTAAAACAAGTTGAATGGCAAAACTGTAAATAATTGAAAACGTATTTCAGTCTAACCGAACGAAAATACGCTTTCGAAAGAAAGAAACATAAACTGTGAAACGCGCAAAGGATGGTGGGTTCTATTTTTGCAAAATACAGGGACTCTTAAGTAAAACGGCCACGCGAAGGGGTATCCTCCGATTGAGGCCGTTGGATTAGATTTGGGCGGTTGAGATCCGATCTAGCGGGAATAGAGAGAGAGAGAGGGGCGCCGGAACAGTGCCGACGATGGCTTGGACAACGGCGGCGCCATGGCCGGCCTCTGGAGCACTCGGTTCACGACCTCCAGTGCACTATTCAACCAAAGAAAGGTACCGGAAGAGAGAGGAAGGGATGGGGATCTCACCCGAACCGGAAAACGCAAGCTGGAAGCAGCGCCGGCGGCTCGACGCTCGGTGGACAGCGGTGGTCGGCGGCGGCGCTGGAACGAAGCTCGGCTGTGGCTGCTTGGCGAAAAAAAATGGGCGCTAGATGGGATAGGAGACAGAGAAGGGGTGCAGGCGCTATTTATGGGGCCAGGATCCCTTGGGCGCCACGGCACCACAGATCGTGGCAGCGTCGGACTTCGGCTCGGGTGCGGAACGGAGTCCGGCTTTGCGACGGCGAGAGGAAGGAGGAGCCTGACCAGCGGGCTCGGCTGGTCAGCGGTGGAGAGAGGCGCGTGGGCGTGGGAGCAGCTAGCCAGCGAAACTAGGCCGCACGAGCTGGGCTGCCTCCAGCGGCTTGCAGCATGGGCGAGCGTGGGCCGGCGCTGGAGCGGGCCGAGCGGAGCACTGCGGGGAGAGAGAGACGCAGGCCGGCGTGGGGAAAAGGTGGGCCACGGGCAGCAGCAGGCCTACGGGCCGGGAAGAGGAAGAAGAAAGAATTTATCTTTTTTTTCTAATTTCTTTCCAAAGCAATTTTGAAGACAAAATTCAAATCAAGTTCAAATTTGAATTCAAATCACACCATTCCAAAAAATTACTATGCAGCAGCATGAATGCACATTCATTATTGTTAACCTATATTAAATTTTAATTTGGTAAACTTTATTGTTCTTCCTAAATTTAAATGCTCACAAAAATGCTTAATAAATCAATTTCTCCCTACTTTCAATTGTTGTAAAATTTAGGGTGTTACAACATCCAAGGGGGAGTGTTATGAAATATTAATGTGGATGTCTGTAACCCCTATACCAACAAAGCTAGAACCTTTTACCTCAACGGTGTAACTCTCCTAGCATCAATTCTTATAACTTCATGTCACATGTACGGCTATATATAGGAGGGCTTATGTATTGAAAATAAGACAAGAGAAAACAGAACAGCTCATTTCCTTCTTCTCTACATTTGTTCTCCACATTCTTACATATATATTCTTGATAGTCAAACTAGCTATTATATAACAAAATCCTATTTTTTCATAAATTAGAAAAGATCTAGCCATTAATCAGTTGAACCTAATCGCTATTAATAATAATAGTGGCTATATCTATTCTGTTTTTTTTCTAAAAGGATTGTCCATCTCTGCTATTAAAAACATAAAGTAACTCGTCAATCTACATCTAATTTACCTTGCCTACGTTGTTACGAAACAAAGTAACCTAAATTTGCATTCAAATCGGCTCCATATCATTATGATAGATAATCTAAGTACCTCTAAATTTTAGTCTAAATTACCCATTTTTTCTAAAAGATGAAACTAACATATCCAATCAAATCTACATCTAAAATTACAAGATATGCTATTATGAAAAGGTTTCAATAGGCATAAATTACACACACATGTTGTTGCATCATACAGATCAAGTATACATGCATGCATAAGCAACAATAATGAAAACCATCTATTTAATGACTCATATACCAACAATCCAATTATAATAATTGTACAAATATCCATGGTGATAATTTATATAAGATGTCTTCAGAGAAATTTATGTAAGTTGTTGCATTAGATAAATTTATATAATTTGACTGAAATATATGTCATATCTATAATAATTGTACAGTTATATGCACTCTATTTTTAAAAGAAAATAAATATTACTACAATATAATTTTTGATACAGTAAATTCAACATCTTGAATAAAGGATGAGATCGGTGCATACCCCCATGCCCCCTCTAATTTTTTTGAGTGAGTAGTGTTTAGATAAATGAAAGCTATCACTTTAGATAAATTTGTACATTTTGATAGAAATTTATATGACGTATGTATAATGATAGTGTGATTGTAGGCACTCTATTTTTAAATAAAAAAAATACTACCACGCGTATATTTCTTTGATAATAGAGTAAATTCACCATCGTATAAACAAAAAATGAGGCTAGTGCAGGAGTAAGGTGGCCATACTCTCCTCCATTGCCTGACTATATTTTTTTGATTAAAATAGTGGTGGTTAGGCTTCATATTAACATCCCTCTGAAGGATAGTATTGTTAGCTGTTTCCGGATCTTACTTTAAACTCCATTGTCAATCTCATAAGGCACGGAGAAGGTGTAAACGACCGTTTATGTCATAATATTATAATTGAAGTGTCTAGATATAACATCGTTATTTTGATAAAATACAAAATGAGAGTTTTGAACAAAATGTATAGTAAAGGTAACAATTTACAATGGGCATGTGGATACAAAATTTGTATCGACTAATACGATTAAAATTTAAGAAGTCAAATCTAGATTTATGATGCCTACTAGAAGTGTCATCAACTTAAGCTAAGGTCTAAGCAAAATACATTGTAGACATATGTAGTGCAATGGAGAGAGACTATATATTTATGAAAAAATAATCAAGTAATTGATAAGTTCACAAATACAGTAATGCTAGCGCCCGCGCCTGCACCCCATTCCTACGCCAGCACTGCACGTACCGCCCGACCCCACGCGGCGTTTGCGCCCCACCTGACCCCATGCGGCGTCTGCGCTCCACTCGACCCTTTGCGCCCCCTCCAGCAGCTACAGCAAGCGGGTCACATTGCAACATGTGCAACACCCGATCTACTTTTAAAACATTCATATGCAACACTTGCAACATACGTCTGAAGACAGGTAAAACACTTGAAACATATGTCTGAAATACTTGCAAAAACACCTGAAAACACTTGAAAACCATTGCAAACATATGCAACATTCAGATAAAATATTTGCAGCATATGTGTGAAATATATGCAACATCCAAATAAACACACTTACAATATACATATGAAAAACAGATGAAACATTGGGAACAAAGGTTTGCAACATACGTCCACACACCCATTACAACATATGCAACATCTCGATCTACTTTTCCAACATCCATACAAAACACTTGCAACATACCTCTGAAACATCTAAAACACTTAAAACATACAATTGCTACATACGACGTATCCTGATGCGGCCTCCTCCGCCGTCTGCAGCGGGGCGCTGCAGCCGTAGTAGGAGTCAAGGCCAGAGGGCTTCTGCGCGAGGGACCAGTGCTTCTCCTTGAGCCGGCGGTTAGTCAGGACTATTTGATCAACCGCTTTAGAGAATCTCCAGGAGTCTTTCTTAAACCCACTTTCTAAATCATCATATAGTTTTTTTTAAAACCACTTTCTAAATCATCATTTGCAGAATCATTTCTCATCAAAATCTCTATTCTGTCAATTAGGAATGATAAAACACTATGCCAAATTACTGGATTTGAACTCAAGACCTCAGGGTTCTCTCAAGCATCCATACTTGTTGAGCTACACAAAACTTGTGACTATACAATTGACATGATGTTATTATTTTAATGTAACACTCCAAAATTTGCCACTTTTAAAAATAGAGTTAAAATAATTTATTTGTGAATTTTTGTGCACATGAAAATATAGGAAAATAAAAAATTTCATTAATTTAAAATTTATCATAAGGTAGAAACGTGTTTGTTGCATTCATGTCGGTCGCACCTCGTGTTTCTATGTGCTAAATGTGTGTTTTTATACGTTTAGGATACAAATATCTATCTCTAGGAATTTTCTAGCTTCTTTCTGGAATTTAATTCCTACCTCCTTTACCTTAATCTTTATGTTCCAAGTTTCCAACAATATTTTTATGAGCTCCAAATACTTTATTTTGGTTCATCATGTTCCAAAGTGTCTCTTTGAATTTTTCCCAAATTTTTTAAGGTCTCGGAGTATTTTTCGTGGCTTAAATAATAATTCTGGACTTTTCTAGAATTATTTTATCCATGAAATTAATTAATTCCAAAAATAATAAATCTCTTATTTTTCCCAATGCTCAAAGCCCATGTGCAATAATCCTAATAAATCATAAAGGCCCATGCATTTATTTACTAATGGACTTTAATGTTTATTTAGACCCATTAGTGTAGGTGGATGATGCAACGTTAATTAGTACCATATCGCTAGTTGACGTGGATGTGGGGAGTTTTTCTTCCAATATATATGGCGTCTTCTACAAGTTCATCAACTGGAGCTGTTGTGCCCGACGCTGCCCATTGGTGGCCAGCGGACCAGGGCCATGAAGATCGTGAATACTTGCAGAAAGTCTAGAGGCCCTGCCGGCTGCCGCGGGACCGCTGATGGAGGGGCACGACCAGACGAAGCTCTCACCACTGGCTCTTCTCATCGTCTAAGGCGAGCATGCTGTCATCTATGCTTGTTTGTTCGTCTTCAGCCATGTTCATGCAAAGCAAGCAACTGCCTCCTGCCTGTTCTACGAGCTGTCCTGTTTGCCATCACCAGCGGCAATCAAAGGCCAAACCGGCTATCAGCTAAGCAAATAGCACTTCCCTGCAAGCACGTGACCGGCCAAACGAACAACTGATATGTCCAAGCACAGTACGTTATACTTTTCTTCGAATCCTCTGCTCTCCTTGATAACCCGATATCTAAAGCTAATTTCGTCAAAAACAATCCATCCTACATGTCGATCCCCTATATCCCTTCGATCTATTTATTTTTATGTTTAATCGTATTCCTTCCTTTTGTCAATCAACTTCACTCCATCTTGCAGCTGCAAATGGATCGCCCTGTCCTTGCTACTAGCAAGCTACATCGTGCAGCATGCAAACGAGCACCCTGATGAATAGTTGAAGGTCAGCCGCTCCATGCATTGATTCTTTCACCCATGATGATAATCATCTTTATGTTTAATCTATCGTTTGAACGTGAAGTACCAAAAAAATATCATTTTTGCCAAATAATCCTTTCTAAACCTTAAACTCTTGATATCTTTATCGTTTAGCTCCGATTTAGTTTGTTCTTGTTGCGTTAAGCCCGTGTCGATGTAATCGATAATTTAGCAGCGAAGTTGATCTGCCACCTGTTTCATTGTTTATAGATAAATATTAATTAATTTGATTAATGTACAGGCAACGAGTTTTCTAATTTAAAAACAATATAGGTGTCACACTTCAACATTTTATATGCAAATATTTATATGGTTTAATTAATTACAATCACCAATGTGTTTTTATATTATAATAGTTTGTTTAACTCGAATCCACGCCACATGCAGTTCGAGTAGGTGCTCTCTTTTATTTTGGCAAAGATAAAATCTAACTTGAATTATACGATAATATATGTTAGTAAAATATGGCTAGTTTAACTCAGCTTTCAAAATAAAATATGATTTGTTTTACTTTAGTTTTATAATTTGAATCTAAAGTTGACTTAATTTCTATTATCTATAAAATATCTTATATATGTTTTTATGTAATTAAAACACATAAAGCTAATAGTTTTATGAGTAGATCAGTCGATAGTTATATCTTTTCAACCATAGCTCCGATTAGAGTGCTTCTTGCGTCTGTGTGTTTGTAGCGATGCGTAGAATCGTATTTCAAACTCTTTTTATTATTTTCCTATGATTGGTGTACTGTTCTAATTTAGATCTATTGTTTGCTTCATGTATGATTGTATGGATGCTTGCTTTATGATTCCATCCAGTCGGTGAGATATACGTGGTGATCAAGAAGAAGAAGAAGAATGTTGAAGATTAAAGCTTACCGAAGGATCGGTGTTTAAGGCAGGTATAGTATGGGATCATCCTTATTGTCCTATACACCTTTAATCATTTAATTCATACTGCATGTGTGACTACCACTAAGAATTTCCTAGTGTTTTGTTACCTTGTGCCTTGTTACCTATGGGGTATTGCATTGGATAGTATGATGCTAGTGCTCAATTAAAGATCATGATCTTGTAACTTGATTAATGAAATATGCAATAAACACTATAAGATGCTTTTTAGCAACATGGAACAAGGAGGCTAGAACATTGGGTTGTTTTATGGTGCTCTAGATTCCTCTCCCTAAGGACTTATCTGTAAGTGATCATCCGGGACTTACAGTACAGCTGCGAGGGCTACATGGCTCTGGCTTTATCTTGGTATCAGGACATTTTCTAGCTTGTTAGTGGTTACCTTTATTGGCGTAAGAATGGCTTGCCGAATCGGGTATAGGACAACCTCTACTCTTATGTGTATAGCCGTGATGGAATTGTGCCATTCGACAGGGGTTCCTATATCTGTTTGCTGAGTGAATCTAATGGCCCTAACTTGTTAGACGAACCATTAAAAGGCTTCATAGTGAACCCTGCCGATCTTCCTTGGAAGTGGGTCAAGAGATTAGCTACCTCGGGCGAAAGGGTAAATCATGACTCACAGTGCAAGTATACAATCTCTGCAGAGTGTAAAACGGGTATATCAGCCGTGCTCACGGTCATGAGCGGCCTCGGAACATTTATGGAATAGATGATCACTAATGGTTAATGATGATGAACACTGATGATGAAGATGCTCACTAATGATTACTGTTTATGCTATTCATTATTCATGCTTATCTGATCATGTGTTTATGGGCTTAAGATAAACTTGTTGCTACTCAATTGCTAAAATTGTGACCATTAAAAGCTAATCGCAGTTAAACCAGTGTCAGCCTTTTGAGCCTCATGAACCTCATGTTATATTTGTTGAGTACGACATGTACTTACGCTTGCTTTATTTTTTAATTATTTGGATAAAAATCCTAGATGGGTACCAGTCAGTTGTTCCTGTGGAACTGGAGTCTTCGCCTGAAGATCGGAGTTGTCTTTCCGCTATCTATACTCTGAGGTTATAATCTTTATACTAATACGCTATGTGTTTAAGCATTGTCTTTTGATATTACCCTTATTTGTAGCTATATGTGAGATTTGACTTTCTGGGCTCATATATAGTGTGTATCTAGTTTTGTTCTTAAAACCAGGTGCTACATTTAACTACACAATTTTGAATCTTATGTTTCATATTTTGACACTCTAAACGATCTCAAATAAAAAGGTTGTTAATTGCAAAGTTGTACTACTGCAACTTTGATGTTGACTTTGTGTTCATTTGATATTGTTAACCAGCACAAATCCAATCCGAGAACTTATATTGAATATTTAAACATGTAAACCATATCAAATCAAAAAAATAACTATAAAGTTTTATATTGAACTCGTGGTTGTAGTCACAAACCTGCAGTGATAGGCGTACTTTCACTGGTCACGAACCGACAGCGATGTTCTGGTAGTGATGGCCTGTTATATGATAGTGTAAAGAGTCTCTTGGAGTTTATATCCTTCCTAATTGATAGGGGTATGTTGGTAAAAAACTTCAATAACTTCTTTAAATAGATCTCCAACATTATTTTGGATTTCTCGCTAGCCATAAATAAAGAGCATGACTGTCCTTCTATGGCCTGTTCGCTGGGTCATAAACGATCGTAAATTTCCAGCCAAAACAGTATTTTTCTCTCACACCAAACCAGTCAGCAGTAATAATCCACGATCGTATACGATCGTATTAGCACCAGCCGAACAGGCTGCTAGAGTGCACGCATGATATAAAAAAGTTGTAGAAGGGTGAAAAGATTTAAAGAGCGTTTTTTAAGTGGTTTTCTAGATGATGATTTAGAGAGCGGGTTTAAGAGAGATTTTTGGAGATGCTCGCAGGCAGCAGCACCATCAGATCGGAAAAGGCTAGTCTTGACAGCCAAATGAACTATTGATCTCAAGACAAAGGAAAGGGAAACTAGCATCGGGTGAAGGCAAAACCTCAAAAGCAAGAGTGGCGACTCATCGTTGTACCATGATGACTCAGATGATTTCTACTACCAGTCCCCTGCATATATACTGCCATGCATTCACCGACCATCTTTTTTTGTGATCTGCCGATCATCCGTTCAGGCTGAAGACGCGCACATGCAACTAGAAACTTCGCCTCTTCATCTCGAGATTTTCGCTTTAACATATCACTAGTGCGTTCCCTTTCTCTTTCTTTAGGATGTAGAAATTCGTTGTAGTCAGTAGATGACGCATTCTAATCCGCTCCCATGTTGATCCTGCGCATGGATGACTCAGCTCGACGGTATCTTTTTCTTTCCTTTTCCTTTTCCTTTTTTTTGAAGGTATCAAAAGAGTGAAAGACCATGCATGTACCAGCTGTAAAAAAGGTCCACGTTCCAAGCTTTAGTCATCTTCATTACAAGGATAAGATCATCCAAAACGAAATAGTAATAACCAGTTAGTATCCATGCTGAGTGGCTTGGAGTCCTCTCGCGCGCAACACTGAACACTGAACCCACAACCGATCTTCGATGGCATCACATCCTTAGATTCCTAGTCTCTGATGGGATGCCGAGTTCTGCAGAACTAACATCTTGCCAAACTCGCCCGCATGCATGTCGATTATGCCGGCCGCGCCAGTGGCGTCACAGGCAACTGAAACACACTGTGCACGTGACATACGCCCGTCCGCCGCCGCCGCACACGCCATCAACAGTGCATCAAACACATCCATGGCGCCGGCGGCCATCTAGCTCCCTCTGCACATGCGTGCCTGCATTGAACAGGCCACCGTGCCTAACTGCCGACCGACTGGCATCTCTACAGCAAACCAACGGATGACCACTCCGTCTCTTTCATGTACGTGTACTGAGACGGGTAGTGCCTTAAGAAGCCGTCTCATTATTTATGTACTTATCTGAGACGGTTCTGCACCGTACTGTCCACATCACAGACGTAAATTTACAGACGCTTGGTTTCAGCGTCACTAAGTGACATTGCGAGCTGTCACTAATTTGCTTCTCTGGCGTAGTGCGCCGACCTTATCGGCAGGACGGACAGGAAGCAGCTCAGGTGAGCAGGCGCTGCCGTGGCGCCGTATCACCGGTTGCCAAGGCCAACCTCTCATCCTAGCTTGCGATCGAGGTCCGATTTCCGTTAAAGCAAATGCACATGCTTCCGCTGTTTGCGGTAGAAGGTTCGAAGCTCTTACTTCGACTGCACGACGGCGGCTTCAAAAAGATGCATACATGAAGCTGGATTTTACTTGGAACTTTCAGATGATCGCCGTAGTGGATGCCTCGTCAGTCGTCACCATGTACGCGAGTGCGTGCTGGTAGGTCCGGGTGCCGTCGTCGATCGATGCGTGTCGGAATACTCCCACTATCCGAGCGACCGAGCCTATAAAGCTGCGGCATGTGAGGTTTCGTTTTGCACATCTTCAGAAGCTACAGCTGCAGCACACAACAGATACTCCTACTTCCAGCTCGGACTCAGAGCAAAGCTCAGCTAGTTAGTTGCGACAGTTGCGACGAGAGTGTCTGTGACTTGTGAGAACCGAGTGAGCATTCGTATGGCGCCGTCTCTGCTAAGCCTGTACACCGGGGGCAGCGGCCGGGGCAGGAGGGTCCACGCCAGTAGCGGCGGCCGCCGGTCTGCTGCGGTGGTGAAGCAGCTGCTGTCGAGGTTGAGGCGCTCTTGGATGAGACGCGTGGCACGGCCGAGGCGAAGCGCGGTCAGGTTCGGGTATGACCTGCATAGCTACTACCAGAACTTCGACGATGGCATTGCCTCCTCCGGCCACCACCGCTTGTAGATGTACTGTACCTAGCTAGTGTACAACAATTCCCTCTTGCATGCCACTTCTGTACTTATAGTTGCTACTAATTGCCGGTGACTATTATTAGCTCGTGCAGTCATTGACCCATTATTTTTGATGGAAGTCATTGGCTGTGTAGTCAGAGGACTCAGTAGTATATATATATGTAAGAGTAAGACTAAATCTGCGATCGATCAGCAGAATGATGCTTTGTTGTAGAGCTATTTGAAGCTTGGAATAGAAATGGTTTCTGTATAATTAAACCGTTATGAGATTTCTGTCCTGTGTTCAGGCATACGCATGTGCCACACCCATATCCAATTGTTCATCTACCTGAGCTTTTTTTTTCTAGAACACGCTCGCGAGCCGAAGAGCTATGTAAGAAGAGAAACATCTGCCCAAACTATATGTAGCTTCTTGTAGATTTTTAGGAGATAAGCAAAACTGAAATACTAAAGGTAGATGGCCGGCAGGCACTGGTTTTTCAGTTCTCAATAAACTTCTTACATGATACATGGAACACTCACAAGAAACTAAACGCAAAACTCAAAAACCAAATCGCCATTACATTATTTGCATCCTTCCACCTCTCAGTTATCCGTCGAGGCTATGGACGAAGGACCGACCTTATATATGTTCATGCCCTCCAGAAAAATTTAGTGTAAAATTTTTTCTTGTTAAAATATCCACCTACGTACTCCTAGGTTTATAATTTTGAGTTAAATATACTATTTGCCCATAAATTTTTCACTATATGTCATTTAGGTTTATGAAATCTGAAAACGTTCTGGATCACTAGACTTGTCCAATGGTATACCACGGATCCATGTTGCCCATGTCAATACGTGGCAATTGACGTGGCTTGCCCATGTCAATACGTGGCAATTGACGTGGCATGACGGTGTTGATGAGACTGACCCATGGAATCCATGTGTCATCTAGATCGTGTTTCTCTTCTTTCATCCATTGCTCTCTCTGTACAGCTTTTGGTGACACTTGGCGGATGCTCTCGAGTTGTGACCATGATTTTAGGGATAGGGTCCCGTGCAGATGGTGGTAAATGGCAAGTTTCAACTGCTGCATGGATGGCATGCGGATCTAAGCGGCGCATAAAGATAAGTTTGTGGACCACTATTATATTTAACTCCATAGTTTTTAAAATGGAGATGAAGAATAAACACAACACGTGGGAATTTTTTATGTTGATTCAAAATAGAAAAACATAGAAAAATAGTAGAAAACAAGCGTTTTATATGCCTCCAGCATTTGCGGACCACCCAATTATACCCCGTGATGAAGTCCCGTCATCTGATTTACACATTTAGCTTCACCATCTCAGGTGAGTGGTCAAGATCTTTGGCAAGGGTTTAGCTAGCTAGGGTATGGTTTGGAGTTCAGGGTTTGGGTTCAAGAAGTCTTCATATCATCTTTGGGATTAGAGGAAGTACTGTATGGGACGGTATACTGACCGATGACGGTGACAAGCAAGATAACGGGGCGGATGAACTGGATGTGGTGCCTGTGGGGGTATGGCCCCCGGATACCCATGGCAGACTACATGGGCTGCGCCCCCAGAGGTGGCCCAGTCCACAAGATCAAGACGTGCACGGCGCTGCTCGGCGTGCACCTCAAGACATTGTATAGTACCAAATAGGATACTTTACTTGTAACACTGTCCCTCCAGAGTATATAAGGAGAGGCAGGGGTCCCCTAGCGGACACGAACGATCCATCTAGATCAAGCTACTTGGTCGTCCAGATCAATACAATACACCAAAGACACAGGACGTAGGGTATTACGTCGATCAGACGGTCCGAACCTATCTAAATCGCTGTCTCTGCGCCTTATGTCACCATCCAGTTCCTGATTATGCGCACCCCCACCGACAAATCTACCATCGCGGGATACCCCTCGGTGGACTGCCGAGCATATTCTGTCGACAGTTGGCACGCCAGGTAGGGGTGTGCGCTTGATCCCATGGCGAGCCAGATGGACCTCAAATCAACAGCGCGTTCTCGTCATCAATCTGGTGGAGATCCATGCTGATCCACGACGACGATTCATCGCTGGCTACATCAGCCCCCGCGACAGCAGATCCGATCTCGGAACCATCTCCGAGGTCGTCTTCACCAACAACTCATCGCCCGTCAGGTGCTCGCCGTCAACGCCGACCAGATAACGCCATACGCCGCCGACCAGACACTCCGTCCAAAGCTAAGTCACGCTTTAATATTCTTATAAATATTCTCCAATCTCCGTATATCGCCATAATGTTTCTCCGAACTGTCTTCTCCATGTTTACTCTCCAAACGATTTTCTGAACCCCCGAACAGTCCTGTTGATGCTCGGACGCCTCCAGAGACGGCCCTGTCTCTGGCTCCTCCCTACACGTGCTACGAGTTCCGTGCTCTGCGTTATGGGTGGTCGGTAGCGGCTCCTTGGTCACGCCTGTTCCTCCTACACGTGCACGGGCTTCGCGCTCGACGTTATGGACTATGGGCTAGCTAGGGCTGGAGACTCAACTACACACTAACTGTTCGGGCAGTTTATATTAAACATAAATATATTTTCACGCTAACTGATCGCCGAACTGCATGTGCCGTTTCATCACCATTGCTGATTTTTCTCCGGAGTTTATTTATTTGTGCATCATGTACTACCCGTTCTACATTTTTGTATTGTAGGATCATCGTCCAGGTGATCGGATCACCTGGTGCTTGGGCTTCTCCACCGATCAACTGGTCGGACCGCTTGATTCATGGACTCCGTCGTCGACCAGTTGATCGGACTATTTGTCGGTCGCTTCTACTCAATGCTCACTTCACCGCCGATCAGTTGACCAGACTGTTCGCCGCTCGTGCTTCATCGCCAGCTACGCCGGTTACTCCTCAGCGCTCGGATTCTTCATGCTCGAGGACTAAGTGGGCACACTTCACCGCACGAACGTCGCCAGCTATGCCGGGGACTCCTCGGTGCTCGGTCATCACCAACGACACCAAGGACTCCTCGGTGCTCGGTCATCGCTAGCAACGCCGGGGACTCCTCGCTCCTTGGTCTCTCGGACATTGCCGCCTACGCCGGGGACTCCTCGCTCCTCGGTGCTCGGTCATCGCCAATGACGCTGGGGACTCCTTGGTGCTCGAACATCGCTGCCTACGCCGAGGACTCCTCGGTGCTCGGTCATCGCCAGCGACGCCGGGGACTCCTCGCTACTCGGTGCTCGGACATCGCCAGCGACGCCAGGGACTCCTCGCTCCTCAATGCTCGGACATCGCCAGCGACGCCTGGGACTCCTCGCTCCTCAGTGCTCGGTCATCGCCAGCGACGCCGGGGACTCCTCGGTGCTCGGTCATCGCCAGCGACGCCGGGGACTCCTCGCTCCTCGCTCCTCGGTGCTTGATCATCGCCAGCGACGCTGGGGACTCCTCAGTGCTCGGACATCGCCGCCTACTTTGGGGACTCCTCGCTCCTCAGTGCTCGGTCATCGCCAGCGACGCCATGGACTCCTCGCTCCTCGGTGCTCGGTCATCGCCAGCGACGCCGGGGACTCCTCGCTCCTCGGTGCTCGGTCATCGCCAGCGACGCCGGGGACTCCTCACTCCTCGGTGCTCGGTCATCGCCAGCGACGCCGGAGACTCCTCGCTCCTCGGTGCTTGGTCATCGCCAGCGACACCGGGGACTCCTCGCTCCTCGGTGCTCGGACATCGCCAGCTACGCCGAGGACTCCCTTAGTGGTTGGATCTTGCTATGTCTCGTCGGTGTGCTATCAAGCTGCTCCATGCTATTCAGATTAGGGTGCTGATCTTGGGTAGCACGTCTGGGGTCTTGATACGCACATGTCAGACGATGTCGGCAAGCTTTCAGACTTCTTTCTTTGACCCTGCTACAAGATTCATTCTTCATCTTTCAGCAGGCTCGGGGACTAAGTGGGCACACTTCACCTTGCGGTGAATGTGCTTGTTCTTATCTCGAGGCTACGCCCGGGGACTGGCTGCCTGCTCGGCTGGTCTTCTACTTTCTGACCCTGGCACCACATGACTATATCACCTACTGTCAGGCTCGGGGACTAGCTGTGGGGGTATGGCCCCCGGATACCCACGGTAGACCACATGGGCTGCGCCCCCAGGGGTGGCCCAGCCCACAAGATCAAGGCGTGCATGATGCTGCTCAGCGTGCACCGCAAGACATTGTATAGTACCAAATAGGATACTTTACTTGTAACCCTGTCCCTCCAGAGTATATAAGGAGAGGCAGGGGTCCCCTAGCGGACACGAATGATCCATCTAGATCAAGCTACTTGGTCGTCCAGATCAATATAATACACCAAAGACATAGGACATAGGGTATTACGTCGATCAAACGGCCCGAACCTGTCTAAATCGTTATCTCTGCGCCTTGTGTCACTATCTGGTTCCTAATTACGCGCACCCCCACCGACAAATCTGCCATCGCGGGATACCCCTCGATGGACTACCGAGCATATTCTGTCGATAGTGCCACTGAAAGCTCTAGTTTCATTTTGGTAATTGAATGACAACCTAGGTAGACTAATATGCGTTTGATGTAAGATATGTAAGATACACAGGTGATTAGTCCACATGTACACTAGTGTGACAAACTTGTGACATGGTGGTGAAATGGCTTGGAGTTGTTGATAGTGCTCAACTAGTTGTTGATAGAAGCAGCTAATTGCATATGAGACATGACATGGTGTCATGAGACATGCCTTGGCTATGAAGGATCGGGTTGTTAGTGTGAAGGGCAAGTCAGAGGCTCGGGTGTGACGGACTGTGTGGCGGTGAAGCGCGCCGATGGGCCTGTTGCAATGGTGAAGAGCAAGCAAAGTTGCAATCAATGAACCAATAAGGCCAAGTGATGATATGAAGTGGATTATATCATCTTTAAGGTATCAAGCCATGGAATACTTGTGTTGATTACAAGTGGCTTGATGGAGGTTGGGTGTTTTGTGGCATCACCTAGGATGGAGATGAAATGGAAGACGCAAGGCGAAGGTATATTTCAGCGGTCTAAGTTGAGTACAGAAGAGATAGACCGAGTTTAGGATAGATAGTCATACTATAAAAAGGGTAGTAAAATTTTCACTGTATGTTTATCTAGTGCCACTAAGTGTGAGTTTCATGTGCATATGCATTGTGCTTAGTTACATAGTGAGGTGCATGAGAAACCCTAGAAAAATCTTTGTGAGATGCTAACTCTAATGCTCCAATTTGTTTGGTGCGTTTGGGATGAGTTAGCGCTTAAAAGGGTGAAATTGGAAGTGAAAAAAAAAGAAGAAAATATGGCTTTGAGGGGTTGGTACTTGAATTTCAGGCCTATCTGGGGTAATTTTTTGGCCTTCGGTGCTGTGGAGAACAAGTAAGCCTAGCCAAAAATTAGGCCCATGTGCACTACAAATTCCGGACCTTATGTCCAACAGTAGCTCCTTAGCCACTAGGCTTTGGTAGGTACAACAAAACCTAGTTGATACAATAATAGAAAAAAAGACCTAAGAGTACAATTCTCTAGTCTATCTCGGGCTTTGGTAGGCGTCCTTAGAGCAGGAGGTGTTTTGGCGGCGAAGGTCGGAGGCCATGATATGATGATGAATTTTTGATTGCAGAGGTTGATGATCTCGCTCCTGCTTGTCTCTGCTGCTGTGAGGGTCTTCACCTTGTCGGGAGTGCTCTCTGTAGCCGAAGTAGTCATAGTAGTGGAAGCAGCCATTTTGGCTATCATAGTCGTCGGACGTAGATAGACGCAGGCGTTGTCGCCGAAGGGCTATGATGACGCTTTTGAATAGAACATATAATAAAGGTAACAAATAAAATTAACATGTGGATACAAATTTTGTAGTGACTAACACGATTTAATTTAAAAAGTAGAAATATATATTCCTGATGTCGCGAGACATACGCTTCAACAAGAGTCATTAACTTAAGCTAAGTTCTAAGCATAATACATTGTAGACATATCGAGTGCAATGTTGAGAGAAACTATATATATTACCCTGTAGCTAGCTACAAAATATTTGTAGCCACTTTGAGTTACGATAATTACTATGTTAATTTACGAGATTATAGTAACTCCATACTAAGTGGTTTACTGTAACGTTATGGTAAATATCTCTATGTGTTGTAGTAACCCAACTATCGTAAATATGTATTGACATTATCGTAAAAAAATTAGTATATAAAATTATCGTAAATGGAGGTGGCTACGGAATAACTTATTTTGTAGCTAGTTACTAAATATACTCTCCCTATATGGAAAAAATCCATAACAACTCGATATATATTACAAATAGGGATATTGTGTCAAAAAACAAAAAGTTATAAAATGATTAAAGATAGGTAATTTTCATTTATTGTAGATATTAAACATGAACATCTAATACTTATGTCCCCTACTATGACCTTAACCCATTCAAAAGCTAGCATGGTTTCATAGAATAGTGGTCCAAACCACTTATATATTGTGTGATGCATTTTAAGTTGTCCTAAATTAAACTCTTATAAGTTTGACTAAATTTATATAGAAGAATATATTACTTTAGTATTATTAATAGAATTGTGTGGGAGTCTAGACCTTTACTGGTGCCCTCAATAGAGTAAGGGCTTGGCTAGGGTAACTAGTCCAACAAATGAAAGAGAATAAATAGTACTGACTAGAGTTTGAAGTGTGTGTGGGGGGATCCCTTTACCTTGCCCACTGGCCTCAATTTTATAGGGGAGGTGGGAGGCGGAACTCTTCCTCCCTACCCCTTTGGTTTGCAAATTACATGGAGGTCCTTGAATCTCTTGGACCTTGGACCCTTTTACATGGAAGGGGTAGGCGTGGCAGCCCCTATCTCTAACAAATTGTTAAATATATTTATAGATTTTTTGCACTTGCATAAATTATGTCAATGCTCTTGTATACAAATTTGGTAAAATTTAGGATAGATTGACATAGAACAAACAAATAAAGGATACAAGTACTAGACAATATAAGTTGTTTATTAGGGTGTAACCGTGTAACCTTATACCATTTGTTGGTGTTTTGTCACCTGACGAGTGAATTTATACGAATGTCATGCTACTCTAGGAAGATGATAGTAGCATCCATAGACATAAGGAATTACACTGGTTCAGGCCAGAGCCCTACGTCCAGTCTCAGAGAAAGATCGAGTGCGTGTTCCTCGGTTGAATACTCTAAAGTTCATACAATGGGGTATGCAAGAAGAATGAAAGATGTATGAGAGTGGAGAGGAACTGCCCGAATGAAGTCTCAAGAGTCCATCTGTTGGTCCATCCCTTGGAGCGGTGCTCTGGCTGCCCTTATATAGAGTTCAGGGCTAGGTCATGTACAAAGAGTTAGGTTCTCCCGACCAGGCGGTCGTGAGCCTGAGGGAGAGAGAACTAGCTATCTTGGTTTGCAAGGAAGGTCGTCTTGTCTTGGTGTTAGTGTACGTCCAAACATGGTTGTCGTCATGGTCTTGTGCCCATATCGTGGCATGGGGTGGCGTGGTGCCACAATACTAGCCATGGCAGTACTATTGGCATGGTGGTGGTTCGCCAGCCGTCCTATGGGACATGGTCTCGCTGTGGCCTTTGTCATTGTTTCCTAGTCTCCTAGGGTCATTGTACAAGAGTAGGTAGCCGCTCTGGGGTCGTCGGTTGCCTTTTTCTGGTCGTGGAGCCAATGGCCACGATCCTGAGCACTAGGGTCATGGCCTTCGTTGGCTTGGCTAGGCTTAGAAGTCAAGACCGTAGTCGTGAGCCCCATCCCATGGTGGGTGGGGCCGTACGCCCGTCCCATTAGGACATATTTGGCGGTGGTTAACCGTACCTATCGTCACCGCCTGGCGGTGTTGTCTTGTCCGCACAGCATGGCGCGGGGGTGGCATTTGTCTAGACCGAGGGGATAGTTGCCCCCTCAGCCCTAGCGGAGTGTGTGGGGCATGCCTGCCTTGGTCAGAGCAGGCGTACTTGGTGAAGCTCGACCCTTCTCCATCCTGCTCAGGGGTCGGGACAGAAGAGAGGTCGTGCAGAGCTGAGCAGCGTATGGCGAAGGGAGAAGGAAGAGGTCGTGGCCAACTCCCTATCTCAGCACTTGGCCCAGGCCTTCATAGCTTAGTTGGGCCTCGGTCGCTTGGGCTTGTACTAGCTTGTTTGTCGTGGGCCGCCCGAGTGACTAACTAATCGGTGCCTCGAGATACCCATGGTATCATAATCCCGACACCATTCCTCAAGAAGATCCATGCAGTTAGCCAGGACTATTTGATCGACCGCTTTAGAGAATCTCCAAGAGTCTTTCTTACTCTCTAAATCATCATTTAGATGGTTATTTTCACCAGAATCTCTATTCCTATCAATTAAGAATGATATAACAATACATCAGATTAATGGATTTGAACTCAACACCTCAATGTTCTCTTGAGCGTCCATACTAGTTGAGCTACACAATACTTATAACTATACAATTGATGTTATTCTTTTAACTACACAATTTTAAATCTTATATTGCATATTTAACACTCTAAACAATTTCCAATGAAAAGGTTGTTAACTGCAAAGTTGTAGATCTCGTCGAGTACTATAATTTTGATATTGATTTTGTCTCCATTCGACATTGTTAACCATCTCAAATCCAATCTAAGAACTTATATTGAAAGACATGTAAACCATATCAAAATAAATGGTTGTCAACTAAAGTTTTAATTTATATCTCTTTGAACTCTACAATTTTGGTATAAAGTTTATCTTGATCTGACCTTATATAATAAAAGTTATGATCTTTTTTTTTTTTTGCAAAATAGCCTATAACGGACGGTTGTAACCACAAACTGATGGTGATAGGTAGACTTTCATTGCTGGTTCATGGCTACAACCGGCAGCAATAGTGCATATCGGTAGTAATGGATTGGCTATCACTGCCACTTGTAGCCACGAACCGACACTAAAAGTCCATCTATTACTGTCAGTTGTAACATCACTGTCAGTTAAAGCCACGAACCGACAGTCATATTTCTACAGTGATGGCATATTGTGTGGTAGTGTAAAGAGCCTCTTGGAATTTACATCCTTTCTAATTGATAGAATAGATATTTTGATGAAAAAACTCTCCAACAACTCTTTAAATTAGATCTCCAAATATAGTTGTCCTTTATTATAGATTTCTCATTAGAAAAAAATCTAGAGCATAACTAGCTCTCTAGAGTGAACATAAGATATAGAAAAGCTGTTGGAGATAAAAATTTATTAAAGAGTAATTTTTATTCAAATGGTCTTCCAAATGATGATTTAGAGTGAGATTAAAAAAGATTTTTGGAGATCCACGGATGCAACAGCACCATCAAATCGGGAAAGACTAATCATGACACCTCAAATGAAGGAAAAAAATTCGGTGAGGGCCATCTCTATCGGGACGTGGTGAAGACTGTTCAACTGAAATGTAACGTACGCATGATAAATTAGTTGTCTATATGGGCCACGCGTCCTCACCGAATTTTTTTCCAAATGAAGCTACTGATCTCAAGGCGAAGGAAAGAAAAATTGGCTCCTCAAAAGCAAGACTGGCTAGCTGACTCATCCTTGTACCATGATGATTAGTACTACCACATTCCCCTGCATATATGCTGCCATTCCACCACCACCGCCACCATTCAAAGACTATCCCTTTTTGTGATCTGCCTATCATCTGTTCAGGCTGAAGACGTGCGCATGCAACTAGAAGCTTGGCCTCATCTAGAGATTTTTGCTTTAACACTAGGTAAATACCCGTGCGTTGCAACAAGAACACATAATACTACGATAACATATGTATGAGCGTATGTTATAGTGTTATCTAAAATAGATACCGCAATCATAACGTTTCAATCAATATGACATAAGTTTTCACGAAAGATAGATGGTTAAAATGTAACTCTAAATTTGAATGCAAAATTAAAACATCAATTTTAATTGTTGCATCACTTCATGCCTACGATACGCAAAAGATAAGCTTACACTTTTTTAGGAATCAAGTGCTACGGAAAGATAATCATAACAAGTTTGTGTTTCACAATACATGTTTTAGAATCTATTCTACAATTAAGAATATAATATCTCAATAGTTCGACTAAGAGAACGTGCTTTGCACGAATACCAAGCTATAGTTGGTCACCAATAAATGATGATCCAAAAGATTTTCTAGTCCAAGATGCGTCTGACATCTTATAGCTAAAGCATGTAGATGGCTGAAGCTGTAGTTAAAAGTATCTTGCATATAAGTTGTTTGTTAATTTTTAAAGTTAAAGTATCATTTGATATCTAAAAAAATATACATCGACGTGTGATGCATTACCTCTTTTATAGAGTTAGAACCTCTTTATATACGATATTCTTTGTGAATATATTATTTGTCGCTTTCTTCTTCCCCTTCCCTTTCCCTTTCCCTTTCTCCTTGTTTACGTCCTCAGCAATCGACACGGTTAGGATCCTAAAGTTCGATCTTGCCGTAGCTCTTGATAGCGTCACATACAATTGGCCATGCGAGAACACTAGTTCTGGCAAGTATACCCCGACGTTAAGGATAGTCTGCCCCTGTGACTTGTTAACGGTTATCGCAAAGCTGAGCCGGATAGGGAACTTCTTTCTCTTAAATTAGAAAGGGAACATCTCATCGTCCGACGGGCATAAGGGTATATGAGGCAGAAAAACCCGCTTTCCAGCGTGCTGTCCCAACACAATTTTCGCATCTATGGTATTCTTTTGAAACACCTGTATGATAATCCTGGTACCATTACAAAGTCCGTTTGCAGGGTCAATGTTTCTAAGCAATATGACCAGACAACCGATCTTCAGCTTCAACACATGTGGAGGTAGACCATTGGATGTCAAAGTGTTAAACAAAGTAACTTTAGTACCTGAAAAAGTTGACAAAAAATTGAGGATATAAACAACACCATAGATTTCAAACCTACCCATCCCCAACCATAGAAAAGCATGTCTGAATCTTTTGTTTTTTAGAGGTGGTTGCAACAGCCGGGACAGATGAGGTATATTAACAACTACCAATTTGCCGGTGATCACAAGTTTGGATTAAAATCAATTTCAGCAGAGAAGACTTATTGCACTCATCGGTGCCTTTCCCTAAGGGGAGGCCTCAACAACCAGTTTTCTATGGTGCTTTGATCATTAGGTGTTGTTTGTGGCCGATGTCCCAACGGAGCTATTAAGATGACACGAGCGATCCATATTTGCATATCATCAAGGCAACTCTATGAACTTGCAAGTAAATAGCAACATGTGTTCAGGAAAAAAGTTTTGTTCCACTTAGTTTTTTCATGCCCAATACCTATGTACAAGCAAATTTTGTGGGCAAAAGAAATGAAATGTGGTTTGCATGGCAGGATAAGGACTGAATTGACGATCATCAGGCAGTGCAAAAAGCTCAAAATTCCAACCAAAATGGATGGACTAAAACCAAACAAACTCACTGCAAATTACTCAAACAGCATGACATATGTTCTTGTTCAAACAAATGAGCTCACTCTGAACTATCCAAAATGCACTAAATCTAAAGCATTGCCATATTAAAGAGATAGAAAAAAAAAGAAAAGGAACACATTTAGCTTCCAGTTGAGTAGTTGGCCATGGTGTAATGAAAAATGTAATTATAAACATTATGGTCTCGATAACCGATCATGCAAAGGGAGACTATTCTAGTTTCATAAACATCCTCAGAAAAGTGTCAACAACTAACATGATGTTTATTAGAATGTCCACATAAAAAAACAAAACACTAACAGGTCCATGAACCATGGATCGGCGGTGTGGTGTGTGAGCGGTCCACCATGGACCGAGTCCATGCTGAAGGGTATGGGTCCTTGTATTTCTAATGTATTTCCTCTTTTATTCTTCTGAAGAAAAATGGCAAGAAAGTGTGGACATGTCATCCTGATGTCATCAAGCTAACAAGCTAGGAACGCTCGTGCAAAGCAGAGCACGGAACAGAGCACAACCGGTGCTCGGCGGCCATTTCCCAGCAACGCGAGCTTGCGGTTGCGTAGTGTGCCTTGCGCGCGCACATGCGTAGAGAAGGAGCGCAGGGGTGCGGGGAAGCTCAGCTGCAGCTTACCAAGGGCGGAGGGGCAAGGTCGGGACTGGCTGTTCGCTGGAGCTACTCACATTTGGCAATAGCGGTGCGGCGTAGGAGTTCACGGGCGCGATGCTTGTGCTGCCCAGCTGATAGTGGTGGGTTGGTGGTTCATGCTAAGGAGCTCAACCGCTCGCCATGATCACCGATCTATTGCATGCTCCGCGGACTGCAGGTGGCGAGATCAGCGATCTGTTGCAACGGACATCGGAGCAGCGTCCTGATTCCACATGCCTGGCGTGTGTCAGTGGCGGTGGAGACCTGAGCCCGCGGTGGCGCAAAGCAGCAGTGTTAGTGTGGAGGGCGCGGCGCCACAGAGACTTGAGCGGGGCGATTCGGTGACGGCTCTGCTCGTTGTCGTCGTCCGTGTGCTTCTGCTAGGATTAGTCGTGGTCGTCTTCGCCCACGTGCTGCTGTTAGGATTTAGGTTTGGGTGTTCCGTTTCGCATAGCTGGAAGGGAAGACAGATGGGGATATAAGGTCCTGGTGACGTACCTAGTGGGTGCTCGTTGCTAGCTCGGCGTCGTGATAGGGTACGCCAGCGTCAGCGGGCAGGGCGGCGAGGCGACAGACGCTCCAGCAGCGTCGAGGTGATGAGGACAAGACGGGGCGTCAGACAGGGCCGGTATGGGGCAGGACATGGACAGGGCACGATTGAACGATGGCGTTGATCGGCGGATGGCGTGTGCGATGGCGAAGGTGGCGCAAGGGCCAGGCACAAGGAGGTGAGGACGCGGTGTCGTGCGACTGTAGAGTGTCAGGGAGGTCGCAGTGCAGGTTACGGCGCGGTCTCGCATGATTGGTGGCGTGGGGTGATCGCGGAATTGATCATGATTGTTATGGAAATTGATTTTTGTCTTTCTAATTTGTTGCGGCTGTTATGGGGATTGAGCTGATCGCATAGTGTGAGTGCGCGTTGCCTTCCTGATCTAATCGTATGGAGTGGCTTTGGTGTCGCAACCGTGGATGGAATAGTTATGAATATTTTAGTTGTAGGGATAGGGATTACACTAGTGCGTCGTTCCCTTTTTCTTTCTCTATGATGTAGAAATTCGTTGTAGTCAGTAGATGACACATTCTAATCCGCTCCCATGCATGTCGATCCTGCGGATGGATGACCCAGCTCGATGGTATTTTTTTTCTTTTTTATTTTTGTGAAGATATCAAAAGATCATGCATGTTCCATCTGTAAAAAAAAAAAGAAGGTCCACTTTCCAAGCTTTAGTCATCTTCAGTACAAGGATATGATCATCCAAAAAGAATTAGTAATAATAACTAGTTATTATCCATGGTGAGTGGCTCCTCGCGTGCGCGTCTATCCATCGTCACTGAATCCACAACTGATCTCCCAATGCCATCACATCCTAGATTCCTAGTCTCTGATGACATGCGCAGTTCTGCAAAACTAACATCTTGGCCAACTCGCCCGCATGCATGTCGATTACTCGATTAGGCCGGCCGCGTCACAGGCAACTCATAAGGTCAAAGTGGCAACATAGAATTAGGAACTTGAGGGCTCATCGGAAAGTCCAATGACACGATGCGTGTGTTGATCGGCTGCTCCGCCCGTTTCGTATTCTCAAATTTGTTAGCAGTCTAGAGTGACGGAACCCATCCTAGAGTTTATACATTGGCCAGCCCCGTTCGCTTCGTAAAAAACAAGTTGAAATACTATTCTGACTAATTTATTACGAGAGAAAAATACTATTTTGATTAAAAAAATAAGCTAAAAAATGAATTATAAGAGAAGCGATGCTCCTGCCTTTCCTGGCACGTTTTCCAACAAGCAAATATTTTCTTTGAATTGCTATAATTTTTGAACGGTGCATCTATTTTAAATTTTGATTGCACCAGTATGTTCTATGAGACAAGACGGACAAAACTAGACCTCACTAGCCTATGTTTCGAAGAATTTTATTTTAGTAGCAATTTATGTATAAAAATATGATACGGGACTTATGAAAGGAGTTGCTACCATGTAATACTAAACTTACTACTCTAAAAATATGAAGTTTTTGCATGGTATGCACATTGATTGTTACCATACGAATATAATAAATTTGTTATATAGTATTTATATAAGATATTAACCCCTAAAGAGAGTAACGGACCAAAACAAAACAAGTTGTAATCTATAGCCTGTTCGTTTGGCTGTGGCTTGTCGTAAACGATCGTAAATTTTCAGCCGGAACAGTATTTTTCTCTCACACAAACCAACCAGCAGTACTTCTTCACGAACCAGCAACAATACGAACCAGCCAACCGAACAGGCTGTAGAGGGCTAAATTATTAAACTAAACATTGCATAAGCTATCAATTAGCAGCCTGTTCGGTTGGTTGGTTCGCATCGTTGCTGGTTCGTGAAGAAGTACTACTGGCTGATTTGTGTGAGAGAAAAATAATGTTCCGGCTGGAAATTTACGATCGTTTACGATAAGCCACAGCCAAACGAACAGGCTGTAGGGAGACAAGTTATTATACAACACATTACAAAAAGCTAGAAAACAAGACTTAGTGTCAACCGGAGGCATTTATTAAAAAATGATGGTAGCAACACAAAACAAGACAAGATGCAACCTGAGAGCAAATTATTAGAACAAACATTGCATAAGCTGCAAACTAAAGAGGCAAGTTATTATAAAATCCACTCTATGAGCCGGAAAACATAACTAGTTGAAAATTATATGGACATTTATTAAAAAGACAAGAGTAGCGACCTAAAATAATATAAACTGCACCCTGAGGGGCAAATTATTAAAAGAAGCATTGCATAAGTACCAACTTAGCGGGTAAGTTATTATACAACTAATATATAGGATTTAGAAATACATTCGATCCTAAAAGGGTGACTGAAAACTAAAACTAAAAAAACATAACTGAAAAACTGAAAATAGAAAAAATACTGGAAAAAAAACTTGACTGAAAACTGAGAACAAAAAATAAAGAATCGTTTAACTAAAAATAAAAGAAACAATGAAATAATGAAACTGAAAAGTATACACCATGAAAAAATAATGAAATTTGTAAATGAAAAATAAAAAAATGAAACTGAAAATGACAACCATAAACTAAAATTAAAAAGCACAGAAACTGATCTGTGTACTCATGGAGGAGCGCAACCAGGAAAGAAATAGCTTTTACGTAACGGATTCTTTACACATGATAAGTTAGGCCGTCAGCCCATATAAGCTTTTACGTTGTATTTAAGTGGGCTGATGCACGTACATGTGCATAGGTATGCAGGCCAGGCCGCCAGGCAAGGCCAACAGGCCACTCGCACGAGTCGCGCGCTAGTCGCTTAGCGCGACCAGAAGCGCGTTAGCTTTTGCGTAATGCTTTATAATTTGGATTTCTATTCTATTTGTTGATCATAAAGTAATATATATTTATATAATAATGTTCTAGTAAGCCATTGCATAGTTGCATTATAGATGTTTGATCTTTAGAAATCCTGTCACACCTGAAAATTATTTCTGCCTCGGCCACTACTTACCGGCCTGTTCATCCTAGCTAGCTTCCTACAAAGTCGCATCCACATAATACTCCTATATTGCGTTGCATTGCATTGGTGTATTACTATCTATCTTTATCGACTAGTAATATTAATTTCCTATCCTAGTGGTAATATGCGAGCGCTTATTAAGGGCTTGTTCGGTAATTTAGGAATGAGTCCATAGAATGATTCTCATTAATCTGTATAACATTAATAAGCCAGAATTGTTTCTAACTCCTTTCCAGACTAACCAAACGGAGCTAATTAGTAGCTAGTGCATATATAAAAATTGGTCCTCTGTCCTCTTCCCTTCCTAATGTCGTCCGCGCAACCTATAGATAGCAACTTCCAAACCCCCGCCCCGTGAGGCCCCGAGCAAGGACACCCGAAATTGATGAAATACAGTACCCAAACTATTACAAAATTTGCATTACTGGTGTTGTGCTTACCTTGTACAAACAAATAAAAGTTTGTGTTGTGCATGATCAACCGACGACCAGCATGCGAGATTCATTCCGGTTTTAATTTGGTCTCATTTGGTAGAGTTTCGGCTCCAGCAAAAACAACTTCAATTGTGACTTTACCTGGGAGCTGAAGCTGTTTTTGGACCGTTTCACAAAACAGCTTCTCCTTGTGGTGAAAAAAGATGAAAGATCCAAAATACCCTTTTTCTTCCTTTTTTTCTCTCCTTTTTCTCTTTATTTATTTTTCTCTCCCTACCATATCGCATCGCCTGCATCTCCCTACCTTCCCTCGGCCTTCTCCTGCATCGCATCCCTACCCGCGCCGCCCTTGCCTGTCCTCCCAGCTCCGTTGCCGCACCTCCGCGCCGCCCTTGCTGGCCCTTCGCGATGCCTCCGCCTCGCCCGGCCCCACACCACCTCCAAGGGGCCGCCTCGACACCGGTGGCCGCGTTAGGCCTCCGCCTCGCCCGGTCCCACACCACCTGCTCCGCCTTCCCCCCAGCTCCGACATCGCTCCATGCCCACACGCAAGGAAGAAGGCAGGGGCATCCATAGCCAAATACAACATGGGCCCACACGCGCCTGACAAGGAGCTGGTGGGAGCTCAATTTTTTGGCTCCAACCAACACGCGTGGCATGTGAGAGCGCAAATCACAAGTCTCTTTGGTCGGAGCTGGTGCCTTCCGACACATTTGGCACTAGGAGCGCAAAAACAGCTCCGGTACCAAACAACCCCTTTGTTTGTTTCGATTTATTATGTGCGCCTCTCTTTTGTTTAATGACACCTACCTATGCTCCCTGGATTAGTTCGTTCCGCTTATCAATTCATGCATGCACTGAGGGCGAGTACCATCATCGAGGAGGGCTTCAACATGTCGCATGGTGGCTCCCGTGGCGACGAAGGAGAGCTACGCAGCATTTCTGGCAGATCTAGAGTTCTAGGTCAACGTAACTGTGGATCGCTGGATCCAGCACCATCTCTAGTGGCGGAGCCAGGAATTATACATAGAGGGCATATAAAAAAAACCCAATTTGTAAGCGCAGCTCAACTAGTTAGGTTCCCCGCGGTGACCGTTGGGTTAATTCATGGACGTGACACTCGCCATCTACCAGGCTACCGTGTATGACCAAGGGCCTCAAAGTCCCACTTGCCTTCTTCGTGCTGACTCTGTGCGAGGCCACGCTTCGCTCCGCTCCTCAAGGCATAGATCCAGCGCTAGGAGAGCACGAAGGCACGCAACATCGATGATTTGTTTGACCACCACACCAGCACCCCCCCTCTTGGACCTGGTAGTGAAGTGGCACGTGTTATCGTGCGTTCTATTGAGCAGGAGCAGCCACCATGAGAGGCCCGATATATGCCTGGACTTGCAGCCCTAGAGCTAGTCAGATCACATGGTTTGGTGTCGCCACCGCACAGGATGCCATGTCCATTGTTAATCTAATCCTTCAACTCACAAGATGCTACTACGCTTAGCGCAAAATCTAACAGACGACCGATCACACCCGCGGATGCAGGGGTGGAGACAAGGGGTGCAGGGTGGGAAGGGGCCCTAGCCCCCCCTATGAACATGAATTTTTCACTATTTATTTAAATTCAAATAAATTTTGCAAATTCAACACTGTTGCCCCCCTAACATTCAAAAAATCAACTTCCTGGCTCCACCCCTACGCGGACAAGCATGTGACGCGGCTGCCCACGCACCTGACCATGCCCACACCTACGAAGAAGAAGACGATGGTGACTAGGGCTCTAGCGAGGAGCTTGTCAGTGTTAGGGTTTCGAGGGAAGGAGATCTTTTCCCTGAGAGCCTTAGGAGGGGGTTTGGGTGGGCGGTGGCCATAACATGACGGTGGTGGCTAGCAAGACGATGGTGGTGGCAGGCGAGATGGCGGCTGGGCAAGACGGCGGTGGAGGTTTGCCTTGCAATCAGTGAAGTACTTTAGTATGTCTCTAGTGGTGGTTTGCCTAGAGACAACAACAAATTTGGGTTGTGAGCAGTTGAAAGGTCCTAATGGCTAGAGGATGGTGAATAGCCTATAAAAATTTCTACAACAACACTAAGTAAAGCGGTTAGACAAAAGTAAGGCGAAGCAATACTTGCGCTAGCCTACTAAAAATACAAGCCACCTAACACAATTCTAGTTACTATAGTCTCTAAGAACACAATGCTAAGTCGCTACCACTAAGTTAGTGAGCTCTCAAAGACTAACTAAAGAGCCTCACTAACCACTAGACCCAACACAAGCTAGCTCTCAAAAGTAATTACACTAAAGAGCTTAGCAACACTAGGAAAGTAAAGCAATGGTGAGGTATCGAGGTTATACCGACGTGGCAAGCGATGATCAATCAATCAATCACAAGAGAACCAATGAAATCCTCAGGACAAGATGACACAATGATTTATCCCCGAGGTTCACTTGCTTGCCGTCAAGCTAAAAAGTCCTAATGGCTAGAGGGGGGTGAATAGCCTATTAAAAATTTCTACAACAACACTAAGACAAATGATTAGTCAATAAGATGGCGAAGCGAATTTTGCGCTAGCACTATACTTGGGGTTGCAAGCCACCTACCCAATTCTATTTTCTATGATCTCTAATATATCACAACAAAGCTATGTCACTAATATACACCTAGGTGATCAACCTAGTGAGAGTAATACAATTAAATGATACACTATCTAGTCTTAACTACCACTAGTTAGTCTTAACTACCACTAGCTCTATCCAAGTGAATGTATAATGAAATACAAGAGAGTGGTCGAGAGGTATACCGCCGTGGCAAATGACCAATGAGTGAATATCAATGAATATCAAGGAGACAATCAAGACACAATGATTTTTCCTCTGAGGTTCACTTGCTTGCCGGCAAGCTAGTCCCTGTTGTGGTAATTCACTCACTTGGAGGTTCACGCGCTAATTGGCATCACACGCCAAACCCTTAATACAGTGCCACACAACCAACACAAGATGAGGATCACATAAGCCACGGGCAATTTACTAGAGTACCTTTTGGCTCTCCGTCAGAGAAAGGTCAAGAACCCCTCACAATCACCACGATCGGAGCTAGAGATAATCACCAACCTCCACTCGACAATCCTCATTGCTCTAAGCCATCTAGGTGGTGGCAACCACCAAGAGTAACAAGCCAAACCCGCAGCGAAACATGAATACCAAGTGCCTCTAGATGCAAACACTCAAGCAATGCACTTGGATTCTCTCCCAATCTCACAAAGATGATGAATCAAAGATGGAGATGAGTGGGAGGGCTTTGGCTAAGCTCACAAGGTTGCTATGTCAATGCAAATGGCCAAGAGAGTTCTCTAGAGTCGGTCAAATGATATTTATAGAAACCCCCAAACAATAGAGCCGTTGGCTCAATTATTGGGCTGACCGTGGGATGACTGGACGCACAGGTCATGTGCATCTGACGCGTTCAGTGTGGTGACCGGACGTGTCCGGTCGCTGCGTCTGGTCGCAGCCTTACCACCACGTGTCCCTTTCAAATTGTTTGGCCATTGATGCCCAACGGCTATCTCTGCGCACAGTAATACTACGTGATCAAACACGCTGTTAGAAAACGACCAGACTTGGGAGACGTAGCGTCAGGTCGAGTCTAGAGAGCTCCTAGAGCCACTCTGGGCTGACCGGACGCTCCCAGTGTCTGATGAATTATTGCACTAAAAACCGAGACTTGCTGGTTCACACCGGACATGTCCGGTGTGGCGACCGAACGTGTCCGGTCGCTCTCTGCAATCCTGCATCGGGCTATATCACTTTGACCTGACGCTGAACAGTAATCATCAGCGTCCGGTCACTCAACTAAGCTAAAGTCCAGTCACTTTCACTTAGTCGCTCACCTTAGGTCCAAATATTGGACACGTCCGGACGTGTCCGGTCACTTCTGTCTGACTACCCCAAGACTGGATAAAATACTAGACGCGTCCGGTCACTCTGTGACCAGCGCAACTAACTCCTTTTCAACTCTATCTTCTTTACCCTTGCTTAAATGTGCCAACCACCAAGTGTTTCACCATGTGCACATGTGTTAGCATATTTTCACAAATGTTTCAAGGGTGTTAGCACTCCACTAGATCCTAAATGCATATGCAATGAGTTAGAGCATCTAGTGACACTTTGATAACCGCATTTCGATATGAGTTTCACCCCTCTTAATAGTACTGCTATCGATCCTAAATGTGATCATACTCACTAAGTGTCTCGATCACCAAAACAAAAAAGCTCCTATCAAGTTTCACCTTTGCCTTGAGCTTTTTGTTTTTCTCTTTCTTCTTTTCCAAGTCCAAGCATTTGATCATCACCATGCCATCACCATCATCATGATTTTCACCATTGCTTCATCACTTGGAGTAGTGCTACCTATCTCATAATCACTTTGATAAACTAGGTTAGCACTTAGGGTTTCATCAATTCACCAAAACTAAACTAGAGCTTTCACAAGCTACATCCTCGTTGTAGCGATTCATCCACTTAGAGGTTCACGCGTTAATAGGCATCACACGCCTAACCCACAATCGGGTGCCGCAAAACCAACACAAGATGGGGACCCACAAGCTACAAGCAATCCACTAAAGTACCTTTTGGCTCTCCGCTGAGAAAAGGTCAAGAACCCCTCACAATCACCATGATTAGAGCCGGAGACAAAAACCTTCCTCCACTCGATGATCCTCGCTATACCAAGCCATCTAGGTGGCGGCAACCACCAAAACAAACAAGTGAAACCCGCAGCAAAACATGAACACTAAGTGCCTCTAGATGCAATCACTCAAGCAATACACTTGGATTCACTCCCAATCTCACAAAGATGATGAATCAATGATGGAGATGAGTGGGACAGCTTTGGCTAAGCTCACAAGGTTGCTATGTCAATGCAAATGGCTAGGACAATGAGCTTGAGCCAGCCATGAGGTTTAAATAGAAGCCCCCATGAATAGAGCCATTAGGCACCATGAGCAGCTCACTGGGGGCTGACCGGACATGCCGGTCAGGAGTGACCGAACGCACACCTCCAGCGTCTGATCGCTCGATGAGCACCACATGTCCCCTCCTATGAACCTGAGCTACTTATCACCAACGGATACTTGCCAACACTCGCACGATTAAAGTACGACTAGACGCACCACACCATGACCAAACGTGGCCACATGGAGTCCCATCATGTGAGCGCCAACAATGCTGAGCCACTGATCTGACACGCTGCACCGATGATAGGATGCTCCACCATAGCGCATCTGATCACTTCCAATAAGGTTTCCGAGCAGCTAAAACATGACCAGACGCGTCAGGTCAAGCATGACCGGACGCGCCCCTGCATCAGCTCACTCCTTCCTTGTCGCCAAGCTTGCATCAACACATGTCACTAGCAACCAGACTCACCACCTGTCGGCACGAAAATGTGTCAACACACAGCAAGCCAGAAGGGTCTGCTTGATGGAGCTAGAGATCCATCTGGCTTCAACGCCGGGATAACCAATCCTGCGTACTCCTCCCAAGATGTGCCAGTCAATTTGACCCTACAATTGACAAGAAGAGAAAGTTTATCAGTAATTTAAGGTGGAACATGCCGGTCTATGCCCAGACAGTTCCAAGTGTGCTGCTTCGGGAGCAGCCAAACATAAAAAGCGACTGAATAGCCGATACGCACAGAAATCGACTATTATGGACTGTAAAGCTCGTGGATAGCAATTAAATTTATGTTGACAGGAACAATACACGTATATGTAAATGAGATCATTAGCTAGGTGGATATTACCAGTATAAATCATTGATCTGATGAATCTAATGAGAAAGGATATAACATGCGAACAAATCGACTATCTAATACAAACAGATCTACATACGCTCTGAATCTAATCTGTTACCATCAATAGTGAGGTTCAACTAGATCGATGTCAGCTATGATGATAATAACAAACTAAACCCAGAGAATCTATAAAACCATTCGCACTTCGATAGGCTTTCCGAAAGACATGCTATACATGAAGGCTTGGATGAATCGGCTAAAATAGAGAACTACAGTGTGTGAACAATAGACTATTTCACATGAACAAACCTATGGACTCCTCAGACTCAATCTGCTATCTCTAATAGTGGGGTTTGACTAGATTGATGCAGCCATAAAAAAGACAACAAATCAAACCTTTAAAGTACATAGATCTATTCACGCTTAACAGAACCACGGACGCACACTATAGGCGTTAACGCTCAGGCGATCGGCTATTTAGCCGATGCAGGCATAACAAATAGCTAAGGTCATGCCTAATCAGGAACAAATCTACTAACTAGCGTCCTCTAATCTACAATGCCATTAGTGGGGATCGACCGGATCGTTACAACCATAATGGTGAACTATAAACTAGATTCAACTAGCCAGCAAACCTCTTCAAGATTATTCATGCCTTAACCGCATACTATGCATGATCAAGATCGAAGTAAAAACAACCGATGAAATGTAAACTATCACTCAAGGTAAACAATATCGTGTTGTAACAAAATGAACGACAGGCTTAAAGGATATGAGGCCGATCTAAGATTCACAGATACATTTTCATCATCAGAGTATGAAACAAAGTTATTACAAACCAAGTTTGATAGATAAAAGTGGAAGCAAATTAAGTTTGAAAGTAGCATTTGCCAACATAGTTTAATGTAGTGCCAACATACGATCACAGTCCACAAAAGCATGTAGGAGGATTAATAAAGAAGCCTGCCCAAGGCTTACTCCTCATCCACAGCGGGATAGAAGCAACTCTTACAATAACCATGATACACAGTGCCATCTGCAACAATGAGAAATAAACCCTGAGTACGAGAAGGTACTCAGCTAGACTTACCCATCATAAACCAGAAATAAAATGACTCCAAGGATCATGCAAGGATGTATATGTGAATATAGCTTGACAACATTTTGCGTAAAAAGCGATTAACTCCATTATACGATTATAATTCTGTCATCAAGTTAATTATGACTATCCATCTCTAAATTAGCAACTATCCTATGCCAAACATGTGGTATATCATTTTAAGAGCATACAATAGTAACCATAGCAGGTATTGTAATTCCAGGTTTATCCGAACCATCATATTCCATAATATAGTTACTACGATGTTGGGGCTAGCCAAGTTTCTCACTATTCGGGAGAGACGATGATTCGAATCGATTTCAACCAGCTGGGAATTTATTCCTAACACAAACCTAGGCAGACCAGATCAAGAGTCACCTTAGGTCACCTATGGTACAACTCAAGTACACATTTCGTGGGTTCGCCCAGCGCCGCACAATTAGGGACAACCAAATGCCAGGACATTCAGGCCTAGCCTACCCTTGGGCTTAGTCTAGCTCCCCGCACATCCTTACTACCATCTAGAGTGTGCACTCTTACAGAGCAGGGCCCGGCCTGAGTTGAGCTACTCGGCTTCATGGTTAGAATGAGTTATCCGGCCAGCTAAGTGATAGGCATGCGTTCAATCTTGTTAGAAGTGCCAACAACGGTACGGTCCTTAATTGGCATAGACGAAATCACATGAGTCAAGCTACCATAGACTCTGCCCAGCCTTGATTTACTTTTACTCCATGGTTCTTTTCCATGATAGAAAATATAGCCAACCGTGCTTCGGTATCCACCAATATCTCGCAGGTGATAGGAAATCACCCGACTTCTACCGGTATAACCATGGCTAAGCATATACTCGATCCTGGACCTATATAGGATTAAAGGTAGTATTTTTGGACAAGGAATTTATATGCATCAAGTGGTTCCAATCAACTCTTATAACCTAATGTATCAATCACAAGGACTTGAGTAATATTTTATAAAATACTGGGAGACTTAAAATGCTCCGGGGCTTGCCTTTTAGAAAGGAAGTGGGGCGGTGGTCAGGGAACTCCGAAAGCTCTTGCTAGGGTCTGCTCCTCGCTTTTGAGAGCTACGGCTTGAGGAATCTCCTGCTGGTCCCCTTCCTCTCCTTCGTTGAACTCCAGCAACGTTATCTCCTCTGTCGCTCCTAGATGCATGAGTATGGCATAAGATATTGCGAATGCATACATGTTGACAAGTATATTATGGTGATACATGATGAATGGATTCTTGTAAGCATTCTTAACAACATGGTGTTAAAGTAATAACAAGTGCATCACATTTTACTGAGTATGTGCATATCTCTTCTCGATTATTTAATTAACTACTTCAACAATGCATTTACTATACCGCAAAACGACAGCTACTTGTTTTACTCATAACTGAAGTTCTACTTATCCAAATACGGTGATCTTAGACTTTCTGAAAAGCTTATAAAATTATCTACAACTTTATTTTAATACTCTCACTGTTATTCAAGAGTTATGTAGGGAAAACAAATTATTCAATTAAATCTATCCAGAAAGTAAACCTTTCAGACAGCATACTTGTAACAGCTAGAACTCAAAAACCCTAAGTCATATGGCTGTGAAAATTTAACACAAGGTAGATTAGTAAGTTATTTACAACTTTGTTATTAACAAGTTTTACAGTAGAGACCATTATCCATATGAAATCATCCACACAATCAAAACTATACATGCAGTCTTATATTTGAATGATAAAGCGATAATTAGTTATTTGTATACAATCAATGACTTCTAAGCCTTACCATTGACATCAATAGTTACTATACATCATAAAAACCATAGAAAACATCATGCTTAAACACAATCTAATTATTTAAATGCCTTTATAAATTTTAATTAAATAATTAGGGTAAATAAAAAACATATACTAAAGGTGCATCATAAATTCTTAAAAATTTACAGTGGCTTACTAGTGCTACCAATAGACTACTGTACAAGTTTCATGCCATTTTACCAAGTAAAACATCATATGCAAAAATGACAAGGCATAAGGGCTTAAAATAGCATAAATAGGAAACCCTAGTGAAAAGTGTCAAGCAACAGATCTTATATTTTTCTTAGCATCCATATGGTACTATGACAACCTCCAATAAATTTCATGAGTATTGGATTCATAAATAATTGATAAAAATTCATACAAGGATCATATAATTATAAAAGGAAAATCTATAACTTAAAATCTATTCATGCTCTGGCCCTCAAATTATTACCATAGCTTATACTTATCAAGAATAGCTTACAACATAAATTCCATAATTTTTGGAGCATAGGAACTCTAGATATAAATTAAACAAGTTTACATACATTTAAAAACACATTTCAAGTTTCATTTTAAATCTTCCAGAAACTCTACTACAAAAGCTAATATTATATCTTTCATAAATACTACACTTCCTAAGGAACACTACAAAATTTGGTTCACAATTTTGGATCTCTATAGCTCAACTTATCCATTTTTCAAAGTTGCACATAAAACAGGAAATAAATGAACTATCCTAAGCTTCACAGTCACTGTCAGTTGGGACCCGCTGTCAGTCGACCCCACACATCTGTGAAACAAAAATAGGGCACAACGCTGCATCGACGCGGTTCGGCCACAGCTCGTCGCCGGTGAGCTCGCCGGCGGAGACAAGTGAACCTACGTGTTCTACGGAGCAGCACGTGTCTAATGACCTAGGTGGTGACAGTGAAGGTGTGGCGGAGCATGCTCGTCGCCGGTCATGGCGGCACGGTGGCGCTGCTCTATAGTGCGCCGGTCATCACCGGCTATGGTGAAGCTGGGCAAGGCGCGCAACAGCATCACGGTGACCTAGTGACGCTATTTCAACTACATAAGCCTGACGAAAAGCTCCGATGAGCTCCAGCCATGGCGCGGTGGTGCGGAGGTGAGAACACAGCGGCGCGGGTCGCCGTGTTCCACATGGGCGAGACCACTATCGGCGGTAACACCATAACATGAGCTAACACCCATCCTAACCAAGCCCTAACGCCAATAACCGGAAGAAAAGCGCGTGGGAGCCAAGCGATGGCGAGTTCATCGTGGAGGCAGCCATGGTGGCTGAGATTTCCGGCGAGAGGGGAAAAGGCGAATATGCCCTCACCGAAGCTCTATCGATGCAGCGGATACATCGAGGCAGTGGAGGTGGACGTGGCGCAGCTATGGGCAAGATGGAGATGATGGTGGTGTAGTGGAGTGCACACGAGGTGATGGCGGAGGTGATGCTGTGCTCGGCGGCGAGGCTACGCTGCTGCGAACGACGAAAGAGGAGGCAGAGAGTTGAAAATGTGAGCGTGGGGATGGAGCAGCGAGTGCGGGACGCGATATAGTGTGCTCTGGCCCGACACGGCCACGCTAGGCAGGACGCCGGCGATGCATGGCCTCCACCGGCTCCACACGGCATTCATGCTCTGGCAACGGTCAGCCACTGTTGGTCATCATCAGAGGTGAGTGATCCGGCCTGACAGCATGAATTAACAGTGTTCGATCTCCTAAACCGTGAGGAATTAGCGCCAACGATCTAAACCAAACTCGTAGCCCTATGTACCAGCTACATTTCTTATTTAAGGATCAAGGCCTAATTCTAAATGGTTAGTGAGTAAAATCATCTCAAAGTGGAGCCTATCAAACTGTCAGCGCAAGAAGACTTAGAAAAATTTTGCTAAGTGTTCAAAACAGTGAAGTGATGACTTTTGTGAGCCTATTTCAAGCATGTTAGGAGCTAAACTAGTCTATGACCCAAAAATAAAAGTTGTTCCCCTTGTCAAATACTACAACTTTGCTTTAGTGACCACCTCCATGCAAGGTCTCTATGACATAGTTCAAACTTGGTCAAACACATTATATACAAAAGATGGCTTATACATGGACTATGACTTAGTGATCAATTTAGCCCTAGCCATGAATACCAAAGTTGTTCATAATGATCTTCTAAACATGTTTAAGCTATTTGTAAGGTCACACAATCATTTCATGAATTGGTTACACATAGAGCAGTCCAGGTCAACATGCATAGCATCACTTAAGTACTTGATCATACAAAATGATCTTCATGAACATTGTTCCACTAGTCATTGTAAGTGCAGCTAATATGTTTTAGTGACTCACATCCATCATTTACATGTATTCACTCATGATCATATGCATATATACAAGGAAACATAAAATAACAAGCAATGTTGCATATGTTTCAATCACATGTTTCAATTGTAAAAGCTCAAATATGAATGCTGGATGTTCATGCTCAGGCAATGCAAGTCAAATTATGCAAGGCTAACACCTAGGGTGTTACAGCCCCTCCCCCTTATAAAAATCTCATCCTGAGATTTGCAAGACCTACCATTCTTGGAAAAAGGCGGGATAAACCTCTCATAAATAATCATCTCGCTCCCACGTAGGATCTTGTTCACTGTGATTGTTCCACACCACCTTATAGAACTTAATGATCTTACTCCATGTTACTCTATCCATCTCTTCTAACACTCGGATTGGCTTTTCTTCATAGGTCAAATCCGATTGAAGCTTTATGTTGGTGGGTGCAATAGCTTCTTCCGGTATGCGAAGACATTTCTTCAACTAAGAAACATAGAAGACATCAAATATTGCACTCATCTCTGGTGGAAGTTGTAACTTATAAGCAACATTTCCTTTCCGTTCCATAATCTTGTATGGCCCTACATATCTAGGCATGAGCTTCTTTTTCACTCCAAATATCTTCACCCCTTTCATGGGTGATACTTTCAAGTATATATAGTCACCCACTTCAAAAGTCGGTGGTCTTCTTCTTTTATCGACATAACTCTTTTGTCTCGATTGAGCTGCCTTCATATATTGTTGGATAATACGCACTTGCTCTTTAGCTTCATTGACAAAGTCAATACCAAAGTATCTCCTTTCACTGGGCTCAATCCAATTCAACGGAGTTCTACATTTTCTGTCGTACAAGGCTTCAAATGGAGCCATCTTGATGCTTGCTTGATAACTATTGTTGTAGGAGAACTCAGCTAAAGGTAACCATTTCTCCCATGAACCTTTGGAAGATATAACACAAGCTCTTAGCAAATCTTCTAAGATTTGGTTCACTCGCTCTGTCTGTCCTGAAGTTTGCAGATGGTATGCCAAACTTCTGATCAATTTAGTCCCCAAGGCCTGGTGTAAGTGTTCCTAGAAATGAGCTATGAACTGTGGTCCTCGGTCTAAGATTATGGTCCTGGGTACTCCATGTAGTCTCATGATCTAAGAAACATATAGCTCAGCGTACTTCCCCACATGATACCTTATGTTCACATGTATAAAATGTGCTAACTTGGTGAGACGATCTACAATGACCCATATTGAATCATGACATTGCTGTGTCATTGGAAGGCCTATGATAAAGTCCATACTGATTTCTTCCCATTTCTAACCTGGAATAGATAATGGCTAAAGTAATCCGGCAGATTTCATATGAACAACTTTTACTCTACTGCAGTTATCGCACCTAGCGACATAGGCTGTGATCTCCTTCTTCATCTTAGTCCACCAAAAAAGGGTTTTCAAATCTTGATACATCTTACTACTACCCGGATGGATAGACAATTTGGACGAATGAGCTTCCTCTAGAATTTGATTTCTAAGCTCACGGTCTTTCGGTACCACAAGTCGGTCCTCAAACCATAGTACACCCTTTTCATCTAATTTGAAATGCTTGGTTTCTTGATCTTGCATCTTTCTCTTGATGTGACTTATACCTACATCTGCGTGCTGTAGCTCTATGATTTTGCTCTCAAGTGAACAACTGATAGTGATATTGTGCAGTACAATAAGATATAGCAAATTGAAGCCATCTTCCAACAATGCTTCTACAGTGTTGTAATGAGCTTTCCGACTGAGTGCATCGGCTACAACATTGGCTTTCCCCAGATGGTAATGTACTTCCAAATTGTAGTCCTTAATCAGTTCTAGCCATATTCATTGTCTCATGTTCAGCTCTGGTTGGGTAAAGATATACTTGAGACTTTTGTGGTCAGTATATATATGACATACATTGCCTAACAAATAATGTCTCCATATCTTTAATGCATGAACAACTGCTGCAAGTTCTAAATCATGTGTGGGGTAGTTGACTTCATGTTTTCTTAACTGCCGAGAAGCATAGGCAATAACTCTTCCTTCTTGCATGAGCACACACCCCAAACCTACACCTGATGCATCATAAAATACATCAAAAGGCTTCTCAATGTCGGGTTGTGCTAAGACAGGAGCTGTAGTTAATAGAGTCCTGAGGGTGTGAAAAGTTGCTTCACATTCTGGTGTCCAATTGAATTTTTCATCTTTCTAATGTAGCCTAGTCATGGGCTTAGCTATCTTTGAGAAATCTAGGATGAAACTCTTCCTTCTTGCATGAGCACACACCCTAGAAAACTCCGAACTTCATGAACCGAAATCAGGGCCTTCCAATCCATGACCTCTTGTACTTTTGATAGGTCTACAGATATTCCATCTCTTGATAATATATGACCTAAGAAAGGTACTTTGCTCAACCAAAATTCACACTTGTTAAATTTTACATACAACTTATGCTCCCTCAATCTAGATAGAACAATCCTCAGATGCTCCACATGATCTACCTCGTTCTCTGAATAAATCAATATATCATCGATAAACATGACCACAAACTTGTCGAGCTCGGGCATGAATACCGAATTCATTATGTACATGAAGTAGGCGGGAGCATTTGTTAGTCCGAAAGACATAACCAAATACTCATATAAGCCATACCAAGTGGAGAAAGCATTCTTAGGTATATCCTCTGGCCTCATCTTTATCTGATGATAGCCTGATCTCAAGTCAATCTTGGAGAATACCTTTGCCTTTGCCAACTAATCGAACAAGATGTTGTTGCGGGGCAATGGGTACTTATTCTTGATGGTCACAGTATTGAGTGGTCTGTAATCCACACACATTCTCAAGGACTTGTCCTTCTTTTTCACAAATAATGCTAGACATCCCCATGGAGATGAACTCAGTTGAATGAGACCCTTGTCCAACAGATCCTGCAACTGAATCTTAAGTTCTGCTAACTTATTTGGTGGCATCCTATAAGGTCTTCTTGAGATAGGTGCCATACCTGGCACTAACTCAATCTTAAATTCTACATCCCTATCAGGTGGTAAACCTAGTAACTCCTTTGGAAATACATCTGGAAACTCACAAACCACTGGGATATCACAAAGGGTAGTGGTTTGGATAGCACAAGCTAAGTGTTGGAGTTCAAAATTTTGGGAGAGTGGTACTAGAAAAGCATTTCCTCCCTTGGGTTCTCTCAACATAATAGTACGAGTGCTAGTGTCAATGAGAACACCATGATCCTTCATCCAATTCATGCCTAAGATTACACTTATGGATAACCCGGGCAATATTATCAAATCCGTTGTATACTCCCTCTTTAATATAGAGATGAGCATGTTCCTGACTATCTTATTTGTAGAAATAGTAGCACCAGCCGAACTTATATTATAACCACCCTTGCTTACTTCAATGATTTTCTGATCATGTCTAGATGCAAATGCTTGACTCATAAATGAATGAGAAGCTCCCAAATCAAATAAAATAATAGCGGGATGCTTGTTGACAAGAAACATACCAGCCATGACAACTTCTCCAGCGGGCACTTCCTCAACAGCGGTATAGTGCACGTATCCTAGATGTGCCCTTGAGTTCGCCTACCTCTGATTGTTCTGATTCTAATTAGCATTCTTCTTTGGGTGGGGGCACTCCTTGGCCCAATGACCCACTTGATTGCAGTTGTAGCAAGGTTGATTACTCCTAGGTCCTGTGGAGTTTCCTTGACCACCATTTCCTTTAGATAAGGCAATAGTGAATGCCTTACGAAACACTTTCTAAGGCCTGTTGTTCTGAGCTTTTGGTGGTGGAGGCCTAAACTTGGGTGTAGGTGGGTGGAACTGTGGCCTAGCTATGATAGGAGCTCTAGACTGTGAAGATCCGGAGGCACCTACCTCAAATGCCCTCTTGCAACCCTTAGCTGTCGTATGCATGTTGTTATGATTTTCCTAGGTCAGAGCATCTCTAATAAACTCGTTATAGGTGGTGCACTTGGAATTGGCCATGGTCTTCATCAGTTTGGTGCCAAGACCCCGCTTGAAGCTCTCTATCTTCTTCTCCTCGGTATCCACAAAATCTGGAGCATACCTAGACAGTTTATTGAATGCATGCATATATTCTATGAGGGTCTTTGTCCCTTGGGTGAACCTCATAAATTCAGCCGCCTTCATGCGCATTAGGCCTAGGGGAATGTGATGCCCCCGAAAAGCCAACTTGAACTACTCCCATGTTACTCACGCATTAGCAGGTAGAGAGGACAAGAAATGTGTCCACCAAATCCCTGTTGGTCCCTGCAACTGATGGGATGCATACTCAGCCTTCAGGTGCTCGATGACTCTTAGCAGACAAAACTTCTGCTCAATGGTGTTGAGCCACTTGTCTGCCTACAGTGGTTCCTCTACCACCTTGAAGATAGGACGCTTTGTATCCAGAAATTCCTTGAAGGTACTGTGCTGATTAGGCTCGGGCCCTTGTTGCTGTGGGTGGGCATGAGCTGTGTTCTGCGCAATGAGGCGTAGAGCTTCCTCCATTGTCCTTTGGCTTCCCAAGAATTGGGCAAAGAACTCCTAAGCAGACGATGGTGGCGGTGGTGGTAAGTCACCGTCGTTGCCATCATGGCTACTACTTGCTCCTACACGGGTGCGAGTCATCTGCGAAGTTGCAACAATAAGCGATTATTGGTTGATGTCAAAAGATTGCAGATGAATTTATAATCATGCTAAACTGAAATTACTGGAGACAATCTCAAATTCATATAATAAAAACATAGGCATAATAATTCATTCTTGCAACATGACACCACCAATTTGATCACTTATCGAACTCATAGCACGTTAACATTCAAATCAAGATCACTGATAAATTAACTGGAATTTGCATTAGCGTTTAACCAAATGTGCGATAGTCATGCAAATAACAATATTACATGATAGTCCAATCACCAACACCAAATTCAAACTACAGGTCCATTACATAACCAGCGATGATACATCAAGCATTTCTACTTAGTACTAGGCGATCTAATCCTCATCATGATCACTATCGAGGTCAGAGATAGGATCATCTCCTTCCTCAGGCTCCCCTTCTTCCTCGTCCTCATCTTCATCTTCCTCCATATTAGGACCATCTTCTTCCCCATCAAGGATTGGGTTCAGCTAGTTGTTCAAATAGTGCACCTCATGCTAAAGGTTCATCACTTGAAGTTGAGCCTATGCAAGCTGCTGACGTAAGCCCCTTCTAGCATGGTCCTACGCGTTACTCATGTCATGATGCCTATCTCGTTCTATCCTTACTGTAGCGGCATGGTTTTCTGCTACATCTCGCTGGCGTCTAGCTCTGGACACCTCAGCACGGGCGGCCTCCAACTGCTCCCACAGTCCTACAAGCAATGCTTGATCATTAGCTCTTGCTTCTTGGGCTGCTGCTCTCTGTTGATCCACTTGCTCCATTGGGGCATGGAGAGTGCCCAAAGTTGCATAGGCTTGGTCAGATTCCCATCGGGCTTTACTTGCTGCTTTCTTATGCTTGCGCACACACTTCTTGAGCTTATGCTGTGTGGCTTTAGCTCTCATGAGCTTGTCCATGCAAGTGGTGTATGATTCCTACCAGAAATCTCTGGTGTCTTGGCGTGTACAAAACATCTTCATCACCGCAAACATGGCACTCATAGCGGGACTAGAGCTATTTGCTCGCTCATCCCGATCTCGGATCAATGCATTTTGGTTGTGTTGTTCCCATATTGCTGTGGATGGATCCACCCAAGGAAACATATCCGTGGCACTGGCGGTAAGTGCATCCCCATGCTACTGACAGATTTGACTCAAAACCTCAAAGGCCACTACTTGGGCAGCCTCCCAAGGAGTTTTCCCTTCCGATTCTGCCTTCCACTCCTGCCAGAAGGGTACCTGTGTGCGGGCTGGTATAGTTAGCCGCACCTTGTACCATGGTTGTCCCTCCAAGTACTCTTCATTCCAATGATAAAGGGGCGGTTCATGGTACCCCGAAAAGTGCAAAACTCTCCACAGTAGAGTAGGCATTCCGAAAACCATCAGGAAATTCTCACATCCAACTGGTGCTGCCATCTGTATCATCAACATATACAACTTTGTGAGATAGGGCCATAATGGATAAGAGTTACATAACCGAGTAAGAAATTTATAAGGGGAGGAACAATGTAATTATTTGAATGATAATTATCATGATGCATGCTCATTCCGTACGTCCTCACAAACTTAGGAAAAATTATTTCTAACAACATATACGGTGGCATACATACGTTCTCTCATATATAGCATAACTAGTCGAGCTACACATTTTGTTGTTAGTGTACCTGCATAAGAATTTTATTTTAACCCATCCCATAATTAAATATGCAGAATGTAAATCTAAATACTTCCATATATGTAACCCATACATATACTTCCGTATCAAAGCTACCCGATAACTGTTCATACCCACAATTAAATACGCACCACATACACATGCAAGCATGCATACATAGTCGTACCAAAGCTAACTCTCCTTGACCGCACACTCACATCTTGTGGTCATACCACTCATCAACTTAGCTTGGCGTAGAGGCATTTGATCCATTCATTACCATTCAAATGAATGGCATCCATACAATAACACGCCGTATGGACAACGAAATTAAAAAACCCCATGTTAGTACTTAAATAGCCACCTAATAGTCCTTAACTTGGGCATAAGGAAAGTGATCACTGGCACACTTTAGATTTCAAATACCTATTTATATAGCTATTAGTTGCTAGAAAGGGTTTTGGAAAACAAAAACCTTTGTTTTAAATACCCATGTGACAATTAACGTTGAACCTTGCTCTGATACCAGCTATCATAGAACCGACCAATTTATAAGAGTACAAGTACAATGGTAGCCCGCAAGTGGTCGCACTGTCATACTTAAACCCATATAAATCCGGTAGTCCGTCGAGTACCATGACGGGTCTCGATAAATGATTTACAACAACCAAGATCGTATATGATTCAACATACATGTCACATATTACATAAGGTTCACATATACATTTTCATCATCAGAGTATGAAACAAAGTTATTACAAACCAAGTTTGATAGATAAAAGTGAAAGCAAATTAAGTTTGAAAGTAGCATTTGCCAACATAGTTTAATGCCGTGCCAACATACGATCACGGTCTACAAAAGCATGTAGGCGGATTAATAAAGAAGCCTACCCAAGTCTTACTCCTCATCTACGGCGGGATAGAAGCAACTCTTGCAATAACCATGATACACAGTGCCATCTGCAACAATGGGAAATAAACCCTGAGTACAAAAAGGTACTCAGCTAGACTTACCCATCATAAACCAGAAATAAAATGACTCCAAGGATCATGCAAGGTTGTATAAGTGAATATAGCTTGACAACATTTTGCGTAAAAAACGATTAACTCCGTTATACGATTATAATTCTGTCATCAAGTTAATTGTGACTATCCATCTCTAAATTAGCAACTATCCTGTGCCAAACATGTGGTATATCATTTTAAGAGCATACAATAGTAACCATAGCAGGTATTGTAATTCTAGGTTTATCCGAACCATCATATTCCATAATACAGTTACTACAATGTTGGGGCTAGCCAAGTTTCTCACTATCCGGGAGAGACGGTGATTCGAATCGATTTCAACCAGCTGGGAATTTATTCCTGACACAAACCCAGGCAGACTAGATTAAGAGTCACCTTAGGTCACCTGTGGTACAATGCAAGTACATATTTCATGGGTTCGCCCAGCGCCACACAATCAGGGACAACCAAATGCCAGGACGTTCAGGCCCAGCCTGCCCTTGGGCTTAGTCTAGCTCCCCGCACATCCTTACTACCATCTAGAGTGTGCACTCTTATAGAGCAAGGCCCATCCTGAGTTGAGCTACTCGGCTTCGTGGTCGGAACGAGTTATCCGGCCAGCTAAGTGATAGGCATGCGTTCAATCTTGTCAGAAGTGCCAACAATGATACGGTCCTTAATCGGCACAGACGGAATCACATGAGTCAACCTACCACAGACTCCACCCGGCCTTGATTTACTTTTACTCCATGGTTCTTTTCCACGATAGCAAATATAGCCAACCATGCTTCAGTATCCACCTATATCTTGCAGGTGATAGGAAATCACCCGACTTCTATCGGTCTAAGCATGGCTAAGCATATACTCAATCCTGGACCTATATAGGATTAAAGGTAGTATTTCTAGACAAGGAATTTATATGCATCAAGTGGTTCCAATCAACTCTTATAACCCAATGCATTAATTATACGGACTTGTGTAATATTTTGTAAAATACTGGGAGACTTAAAATGCTCCGGGGCTTGCCTTTTAGAAAAGAAGTGGGACGGTGGTCAGGGCACTCCAGAAGCTCTTCTAGGGTCTGCTCCTCGCCTTTGAGAGCTGTGGCTTGAGGAATCTCCTACTGGTCCCCTTCCTCTCCTTCGTTGAACTCCAGCAACGTTATCTCCTCTGTCGCTCCTAGATGCATGAGTATGGCATAAGATATTACGAATGCATACATGTTGACAAGTATAGTATGGTGATACATGATGAATGGATTCTTGTAAGCATTCTTAACAACATGGTGTTAAAGTAATAACAAGTGCATCACATTTTACTGAGTATGTGCATATCTCTTCTCGATTATTTAATCAACTACTTCAACAATGCATTTACTATACCGCAAAACGGCAACTACTTGTTTTACTCATAACTGAAGTTCTACTTATCCAAATATGGTGATCTTGGACTTTCTGGAAAGCTTATAAAATTGTTTACAACTTTCTTTTAATACTCTCACTGTTATTCAAGATTTATGTAGGGAAAACAAATTATTCAATCAAATCTATCCAGAAAGTAAACCTTTCAGACAGCAAACTTGTAACAGCTAGAACTCAAAAACCCTAAGTCCTATAACTGTGAAAATTTAACACAGGGTAGATTAGTAAGTTATTTACAACTTTGTTATTAACAAGTTTTACAGCAGAGACCATTATCCATATGAAATCATCCACACAATCAAAACTATATATGCAGTCTTGTATTTGAATGATAAAACGATAATTAGTTATTTGTATACGATCAATGGCTTCTAAGCCTTACCATTGACATCAACAGTTAATATGCATCATAAAAACCATAGAAAACATCATGCTTAAACACAATCTAATTATTTAAATGCCTTTATAAATTTTAATTAAATAATTAGGGTAAATAATAAACATATACTAAAGTTGCATCATAAATTCTCAAAAATTTATAGTGGCTTACTAGTGCTACCAATAGACTACTGTACAAGTTTCATGCTATTTTACCAAGTAAAACATCATATGCAAAAATGACAAGGCATAAGGGCTTAAAATAGCATACATAGGAAACCCTAGTGAAAAGTGTCAAGCAATAGATCTTATATTTTTCTTAGCATCCATATGGTACTAGGACAACCTCCAATAAATTTCAAGAGTATTGGATTCATAAATAATTTATAAAAATTCATACAAGGATCATATAATTATAAAAGGAAAATCTATAACTAAAAATCTATTCATGCTCTGGCCCTCCAATTGATACCAGAGCTTATACTTATCAAGAATAGCTTACTACATAAATTTCATAATTTTTGGAGCACAGAAACTCTAGATATAAATTAAACAAGTTTATATACATTTAAAAACACATTTCAAGTTTCATTTTAAATCTTCTAGAAACTCTACTACAAAATATTCCCCGTGGAATTCCAATGTTCACTCAACCAAGAAAACATATGCGCGTGACTAACGCACAACGGCTTTCGCGGTAGCTCGCCATTGCTTGTTCTTGGCGAAAGAACTCCTTTCGTTAGCTACTGAACCGGAAGGGTGGAGACAAAGATTAGATTGAAGTGTGGTTGATAGAAAGCTAGTAAGAGTATTTCATCCTTAGTGAACTAAGAGATGTTATAGCTTTTATAAATACTACACTTCCTAAGGAACACTACAAAATTTGGTTCACAATATTTGGATCTCTATAGCTCAACTTATCCATTTTTCAAAGTTGCACATAAAACAGGAAATAAATGAACTATCCTAAGCTTCACAATCACGGTCAGCTGGGACCCGCTGTCAGTCGACCCCACACGTTAGTGAAACAAAAATAGGGCACGGCGCTGCATCGACGCAGTTCGGCCATAGCTCATCGCCGGTGAGCTCGCCGGCGTAGACAAGTGAACCTATGTGTTCTACGGAGCAATGCGCGTCTAATGACCTAGGTGGCAACAGTGAAGGTGTGGCGGAGCATGCTCGTCGCCAGCCATGGTATCATGGCGGCGCTGCTCTACGGTGCGCCGGTCATCACCGGCCATGGCAAAGCTAGGCGAGGCGCACAACAGCATCACGGTGACCTAGTGACACTATTTCAACTACATAAGCCTGACGAAAAGCTCCGATGAGCTCCAGCCATGGTGCGGTGGCGTGGAGGTGAGAACGTAGTGGCGCGGGTTGCCGTGTTCCATGCCGGCGAGACCACTATCGGTGGTAACACCATAACACGAGCTAACACCCATCCTAACCAAGCCCTAATGCCAATAATTGGAAGAAAAGCGTGTGTGAGCCAAGCGGTGGTGAGTTCGCCATGGAGGCGGCCATGGCGGCCGAGATTTCTAGTGAGAGGGGAAAAGGCGAATACGCCCTCACCGAAGCTTTATCGACGCAGCGGATACATCGAGGCGGTGGAGGTGGATGTGGTGCAGCTATGGGCAAGATGGAGATGGTGGTAGCGTGGTGGAGCGCACGCGAGGCGACGACAGAGGTGATGCTATGCTTGGCGGCGAGGCTGCGCTGCTGCGAACAGCGAAGGAGGAGGCAGAGAATTGAAAATGTGAGCACAGGGATGGAGCGGCGAGTGCGGGACGTGATATAGTGCGCTCTGGCTCGACACGGCCACGCTGGGCAGGACACCGATAATGCGCGGCCTCCACCGGCTCCATGAGGCATTCATGCTCTGGCGACGGTCGGCCACTGTTGGTCATCATCAGAGGTGAGTGATCCGGCCTGACAGCATGAATTGACAGCGTTCGATCTCCTAAACTGTGAGGAATTAGTGCCAACGATCTAAACCAAACTTGTAGCCCTATGTACCAGGTACAGGTCTAAGCATGGCTAAGCATATACTCAATCCTGGACCTATATAGGATTAAAGGTAGTATTTCTAGACAAGGAATTTATACGCATCAAGTGGTTCCAATCAACTCTTATAACCCAATGCATTAATCATACGGACTTGAGTAATATTTTGTAAAATACTGGGAGACTTAAAATGCTCCGGGGCTTGCCTTTTAGAAAAGAAGTGGGACGGTAGTCAGGGCACTCCAGAAGCTCTTCTAGGGTCTGCTCCTCGCCTTTGAGAGCTGTGGCTTGAGGAATCTCCTACTGGTCCCCTTTCTCTCCTTCGTTGAACTCCAGCAACGTTATCTCCTCTGTCGCTCCTAGATGCATGAGTATGGCATAAGATATTACGAATGCATACATGTTGACAAGTATAGTATGGTGATACATGATGAATGGATTCTTGTAAGCATTCTTAACAACATGGTGTTAAAGTAATAAAAAGTGCATCACATTTTACTGAGTATGTGCATATCTCTTCTCGATTATTTAATTAACTACTTCAACAATGCATTTACTATACCGCAAAATGGCAACTACTTGTTTTACTCATAACTGAAGTTCTACTTATCCAAATATGGTGATCTTGGACTTTCTGGAAAGCTTATAAAATTGTTTACAACTTTCTTTTAATACTCTCACTGTTATTCAAGATTTATGTAGGGAAAACAAATTATTCAATCAAATCTGTCCAGAAAGTAAACCTTTCGGACAGCAAACTTGTAACAGCTAGAACTCAAAAACCCTAAGTCCTATAACTGTGAAAATTTAACACAGGGTAGATTAGTAAGTTATTTACAACTTTGTTATTAACAAGTTTTACAGCAGAGACCATTATCCATATGAAATCATCCACACAATCAAAACTATATGTGCAGTCTTGTATTTGAATGATAAAACGATAATTAGTTATTTGTATACGATCAATGGCTTCTAAGCCTTACCATTGACATCAACAGTTAATATGCATCATAAAAACCATAGAAAACATCATGCTTAAACACAATCTAATTATTTAAATGCCTTTATAAATTTTAATTAAATAATTAGGGTAAATAATAAACATATACTAAAGTTGCATCATAAATTCTCAAAAATTTATAGTGGCTTACTAGTGCTACCAATAGACTACTGTACAAGTTTCATGCTATTTTACCAAGTAAAACATCATATGCAAAAATGACAAGGCATAAGGGCTTAAAATAGCATACATAGAAAACCCTAGTGAAAAGTGTCAAGCAATAGATCTTATATTTTTCTTAGCATCCATATGGTACTAGGACAACCTCCAATAAATTTCATGAGTATTGGATTCATAAATAATTTATAAAAATTCATACAAGGATCATATAATTATAAAAGGAAAATCTATAACTAAAAATCTATTCATGCTCTGGCCCTCCAATTGATACCAGAGCTTATACTTATCAAGAATAGCTTACTACATAAATTTCATAATTTTTGGAGCACAGAAACTCTAGATATAAATTAAACAAGTTTATATACATTTAAAAACACATTTCAAGTTTCATTTTAAATCTTCTAGAAAGTCTACTACAAAATCTTCCCCGTGGAATTCCGATGTTCACTCAACCAAGAAAACGTATGCGCGTGACTAACGCGCAACGGCTTTCGCGGTAGCTCGCCATTGCTTGTTCTTGGCGAAAGAACTCCTTTCGTTAGCTACTGAACCGGAAGGGTGGAGACAAAGATTAGATTGAAGTGTGGTTGATAGAAAGCTAGTAAGAGTATTTCATCCTTAGTGAACTAAGAGATGTTATAGCTTTTATAAATACTACACTTCCTAAGGAACACTACAAAATTTGGTTCACAATATTTGAATCTCTATAGCTCAACTTATCCATTTTTCAAAGTTGCACATAAAACAGGAAATAAATGAACTATCCTATGCTTCACAATCACGGTCAGCTGGGACCCGCTGTCAGTCGACCCCACACGTTAGTGAAACAAAAATAGGGCACGGCGCTGCATCGACGCAGTTCGGCCATAGCTCATCGCCGGTGAGCTCGCCGGCATAGACAAGTGAACCTATGTGTTCTACGGAGCAATGCGCGTCTAATGACCTAGGTGGCAACAGTGAAGGTGTGGCGGAGCATGCTCGTCGCCAGCCATGGTATCATGGCGGCGCTGCTCTACGGTGCGCCGGTCATCACCGGCCATGGCGAAGCTAGGCGAGGCGCACAACAGCATCACGGTGACCTAGTGACGCTATTTCAACTACATAAGCCTGACGAAAAGCTCCGATGAGCTCCATCCATGGCGCGGTGGCGTGGAGGTGAGAACGTAGTGGCGCGGGTTGCCGTGTTCCATGCCGGCGAGACCACTATCGGTGGTAACACCATAACACGAGCTAACACCCATCCTAACCAAGCCCTAATGCCAATAATTGGAAGAAAAGCATGTGTGAGCCAAGCGGTGGTGAGTTCGCCATGGAGGCGGCCATGGCGGCCGAGATTTCTAGTGAGAGGGGAAAAGGCGAATACGCCCTCACCGAAGCTTTATCGACGCAGCGGATACATCGAGGCGGTGGAGGTGGATGTGGTGCAGCTATGGGCAAGATGGAGATGGTGGTAGCGTGGTGGAGCGCGCGCGAGGCGACGACAGAGGTGATGCTATCCTTGGCGGCGAGGCTGCGCTGCTGCGAACAGCGAAGGAGGAGGCAGAGAATTGAAAATGTGAGCACGGGGATGGATCGGCGAGTGCGGGACGTGATATAGTGCGCTCTGGCTCGACACGGCCACGCTGGGCAGGACACCAATAATGTGCGACCTCCACCGGCTCCATGAGGCATTCATGCTCTGGCGACGGTCGGCCACTATTGGTCATCATCAGAGGTGAGTGATCCGGCCTGATAGCATGAATTGACAGCGTTCGATCTCCTAAACTATGAGGAATTAGTGCCAACGATCTAAACCAAACTTGTAGCCCTATGTACCAGGTACATTTCTTATTTAAGGATCAAGGCCTAATTCTAAATGGTTAGTGAGTAAAATCATCTCAAAGTAGAGCCTGTCAAACTGTCACCGCAAGAAGACTTAGAAAAAAATTTGCCTAGTGTTGAAAACAGTGAAGTGATGACTTTTGTGAGCCTATTTCAAGCATGTTAGGAGCTAAACTAGTCTATGACCCAAAAATAAAAGTTGTTCCCCTTATCAAATACTATAACTTTGCTTTAGTGACCACCTCCATGCAAGGTCTCTATGACATAGTTCAAACTTGGTCAAACACATTACATACAAAGGATGGCTTATACATGGACTATGACTTAGTGATCAATTTAGCCCTAGCCATGAATACCAAAGTTGTTCATAATGATCTTCTAAACATGTTTAAGCTATTTGTAAGGTCACACAATCATTTCATGAATCGGTTACACATAGAGCTGTCTAGGTCAACATGCATAGCATCACGTAAGTACTTGATCATACAAAATGATCTTCATGAACATTGTTCCACTAGTCATGGTAAGTGTAGCTAATATGTTTTAGTGACTCACATCCATCATTTACGTGTATTCACTCATGATCATATGCATATATACAAGGAAACATAAAATAACAAGCAATGTTGCATATGTTTCAATCACATGTTTCAATTGTAAAAGCTCAAATATGAATGTTGGATGTTCATGCTCAGGCAATGCAAGTCAAATTATGCAAGGCTAACACCTAGGGTGTTACATAGATGGAAGGGGAGCGTGGCGTGGTGATTTTGGGTGCCTGCCATATGGGCGCGGGCGCGGTGGCTTGCCGAGCATGGCAATGCCATCATCAGCGGTGAGAAAGGAAAGGGAGAGGGCGGCGGCTAACGGATGGGGCTAGTGGCGCAGTGAGATGGATAAGGGAGAGAGTGGCTATGCGGGCACCGAGGTGAAGGCCTAGCAGCGCGCTGAGCGGGCCACGTTGGTGGGCTACAGCGCGTGCGCGCGTGGGCAACGAAGCATGCTGGTGCAGGGGAGGAAGGGGAAGGGGAGGATGGGAGGGGCGGCTGGGCCGCAAGTAGGCCAAGCATGAAGCGGGCTATGGCCAGGGAGGCGGGAAGGAGGCGCGTGCAACTAGGCCGCTAGCGGGCTGAGGCTGGGAAGGGGAGCGGACATGCCAGAGGAAAGGAAGCATGGGCCTTCAGGCCGAAATGAGAGAGGAGATTTTTTTTCCAAATTCTTTTTCTTTTCTTATTTCAAAACAAATTCAAATATGAACCGAATCGAGTAGAAATATGATTTAAAATACACTTTTTAATTCAAACATAAATGAACAAATTTTGGGTAAGTTTTTTTAGAATAACTTTTTAAATTCTTTCATTTTCTAATTTTCTTTTCTTTTATTTCAAAGCCATTTTTATTTTCATTTGCAAAATTAATTTTAACCATTTTGAATTTTTAATCAAAACCACTCAACCAAATAAATCAAATGCAACGGCATGTATGCTCCAACATGTTGCTACCTTATGATGAATTTTAATCTAATAAAAAATTATTTTCCTGTATTTGATGTGCACAAAAATTCCAAATTAAATCTTTTTAGGTCCATTTCTAGAATTTCAAATTTTATGGTGTTACAATTCTACCCCCTTAAGATGAATCTCGTCCTGAGAATCAAAAAAGGCTAGGGACAAGGAAGGGAGAAGAACTAGGAATAGAACTCAGATAAACATTCCAACGTCTCAACTTGCATTGTAAACCAGCTTAATAAGTTACACATGTCTCATCTCCGAAGCTCAAGAACAAAAAGATTTGGCTGCACGGACTACCTCTTTAAGTTGAGGGATACAACTGTCTTGAATACAGAAACTTTAAACTCAAGGGCATAACCAAACTTCATATGACACCCTGGGTGACTTCTAACGTGATTGTGTTACACCTCAAAGAGATGAGGAAAATCTATCTTCATTTGATCCCCATTTTCCCAACTTGCATCTTCCTCTGATTAGTTACTCCATTAAACTTTACGCACTTTAAGCACTCTTCCCATAAGAGTTCCCTGGGCTCTTTCTAAGATCCTAACTGGATAATCATCATAAGTATAATCATCTGTCGGATAGAGCTCCTCCAAGGGTGTTTGTTATATGGAAACTCATAGTCCACTTTACTATCCTCAGTGTTCGCACCTGCTAATAGATCATTCCCATTGCCATATTCCTCAGGTGAAGGTTGAATACCCTCATACTCAATTCTTTCTCTTGACGGTGTGGTTAGAAGCACCGAACACTGGGCATACTTGATCACTCCTTTACATGTAGACATCCATCCTATTCCAAGAATAACATCAATGTCCACTAACTTTAATACAATAAGGTTTGCTTCAAATTTTACCCCCTTTATGTTAAGACTAACTCTTGGACATATGCGGTTTGCCTTCATTTCTCCTCCTGGGGACTTAACTATCACTGGTTTCCTCATTGGAAGCATAGTTATCTTATGTTCTTTTACGTATGCACTAGAGATAAACGAATGTGATGCATTGGGGTCAAACATCACCATAGCAGTGGCTAAGCTTACTACAATCAAACCATAAACGACCTCCTTAGCTCCATGAGTGGTAATCATATCCACATTGTTCAAACTTCCAAGGATGTAATTCTATTTTTTAACTTATTTCCATGCACCTGCTTCCTATGGACATTCTATTCTGGCTCTTGTTGCGGTTGATTCTGGCCTTGATTGTTTGCAACAAACTTCTCAAGGTAATTATTCTCATAATGTATAGTCTCACCACAATCATAACCTTTCTCACTAGTAGGTGTATTTGTCTTCATGAAGGTGATAGTGGGAGATGACAAACATGGCTCTTGAGAGCTAACCTGTTGCACTTCGTTATCGGGTTGATGATACTAATTCTGATCTATACTCACAAGTAGATTCCTAGGATGTGATTGATATTCTAGTTGTGTAGCGAACCGAGGATGAGTGTTACTTAACTGGCATTGAAGATCACATTTTCTCTTCTTCTCTTCCATCTCTTGACGTAGTTGCAAATCATTATTCAATCCTTTCAAAAAGCATTTCTATTTCTTAGCATCACTATCTACCTCTCCTAGAGCATAGCGTGACAATTGAGTGGACCGATTATGATACTCACACACTAATATGGATCCTTGCTTGAGAGCCTAAAACTCATCTTGCTTGAGTTCTACCTCACCTACGGGAATGTGGTACGTCTTGAAATTATCCATGAATTCCTGCCAAGTGAGGTAGAACTCAAGCATGGGTAGGCCAGAGGAAGGGGAGCGGAGCAGGCCAGAGGAAGGGAAGCATGGGCCTTCGGGTCGAAATGAGAGAGGAGATTTTTTCCAAATCCTTTTTTTCTTAATTCAAAACAAATTCAAATATGAATCGAATCGAGTATAAATATGATTTAAAATACACTTTTTAATTCAAACATAAATGAACAAATTTTGGGTAAGTTTTTCGAGAATAAAATTTTAAATTCTTTCATTTTCTAATTTTCTTTTCTTTTATTTCAAAGCCATTTTTTATTTCATTTGCAAAAACAATTTTAACCATTTTGAATTTTTAATCAAAACCACTCAACCAAATAAATCAAATGCAATGGCATGTTTGCTCAAACATGTTGCTACCTTATTATGAATTTTAATCTAATGAAAAAAATTTATTTTCCTGTATATCATGTGCATAAAAATTCCAAATTAAATCTTTTTAGGTCCATTTCTAGAATTTCAAATTTTAGGGTGTTACAATATCTAACTATCACCTATGCATGCTAGTTTTTCATTTCATCATTCAAACTTATAACTAGCATTTACCACACAAGCATAGAATTTTAATTTAAAACTTGTGGCATTCAAGCAAACATATGAAATGCACACTCAAATGCATCAATTAAGTTTGTGAGCTTGCTCCCCCTACTTATGTGGTCAAATTTTAATTGACCCCCTTACTTTCATATTTCTCCCCCTATGTCAAAGTTCTCCCCTTTGTCATCTTTTCACTATCTTTGAGCATTACTTCTCCCCCTTTGTCATCAATGACCACAATGGTTCAATTTTAGATAGGTTAAGATTATCAATGTCAATTAATGGGGTGATGATCATTTTCTCAAATTTGGTCTAATCTAGAACACTTGCCAAAGATATTTAACTGGTTTGATCCAAGGACAAGCTTATTCATACCTCATTTCAAGGGTTATCTTGTATCATGTTGAGTTAAACACTTATAGCTTATTTTCTAGATCAAACATTAGGTTCACAAGCCCACAAACAAGTCATATGCTACCACTAGATCAAGTCAAGCATAGAAGCAATAGTGGTACCATACAAGCATCAAACTCATTTGATTTTCATGAATGAGCCTATAAGATATGAGAAATGATTAATGCAATAAACATGTCCTTAGCAAAGAATGTAAGCATGCCAATCAACTTTTACCTTGGATTGCTCGAAGAAGAGGCATGTCATATAAGTGGGAGATGCATCAACACATATTTAAGAGATCCAATATATTCAACTCATTTCTTAGCTTGCAAAACCTCTTCTCATCCAATGGCTTGGTGAATATGTCGGCAAGTTGACCTTCGGTGCCTACACTCTCAATTGAAATGTCCCCTTTTTGTTGATGATCTATTATGAAAAGGTGGCGGACATCAATGTGCTTTGTTCTTGCATGTTGAACCGGATTGTTAGTTAGCTTGATTGCACTCTCATTGTCACATAGCAGTGGCACTTTCTTGAACTTGATTCCAAAGTCATTCAAGGTGGCCTTCATCCAAAGTATTTGTGCACAACTACCGACAGATATGTATTTGGCTTCGGTGGTTGATAATGCAACACTATTTTGCTTTTCTGATGACCATGAAACAAGTGATCTTCCTAATAGTTGACAAGTGTCTGAAGTGCTCACCCTTTCAACCTTGCATCCTGCATAATCCAAGTCAGAGTAACCAACTAGCTCAAACTTTGCTCCTTTGGGATACCACAAACCAACATTCTGTGTATGCTTTAAGTACCTCAATATTCTCTTTGTAGCCTTCAAATGACTTTCTCTTGGTGAGGCTTGGAATCTTGCACACATGCATACACTAAACATGACATCCGGCCTTTATGCGGTCACATAGAGTAGGCTTCTAATCATAGAGCGATATAACTTTTGATCCACCATGTTGCCACTTGCATCACTATCCAAATTGCCATTTGTTCCCATTGGTGTACTAATGGCCTTTGTTTCATTCATGCCAAACTTCTTGAGCATGTCTTTGATGTACTTGCCTTGACTCACAAAGGTACCATTATTCAATTGCTTGATTTGAAGACCAAGGAAGTAACTCAACTCTCCAATCATGGATATTTCAAACTCATTAGCCATCATCTTCCCAAACTCTTCACAAAAGTCTTGATTGGTTGATCCAAATATGATGTCATCAACATAGATTTGCAACACAAATAAGTCCTTGCCAATCTTCTTGGTGAAAAGAGAGGTGTCAACTATCCCATCATGAACCCTTTAGAGAGTAGGAAGTCCCTCAACCTCTCATACCATGCTCTAGGTGCTTACTTCAAACCATACAATGCCTTCTTTAACTTGAACACATGGTTGGGCTTCTTGTCATCTTCAAAACCATGAGGTTGCTCAACATATACTTCTTCATTGATGCAACCAATGAGAAATGCACTCTTGACATCCATTTGATAGAGCTTGATGTTGTGGGCACAAGCATAGGCTGGCAAGATTATAATTGCTTCTAATCTAGCAACTGGGGCATATGTTTCTCCAAAGTCAAGACATTCAACTTGTATATAGCCTTGTGCTATCAATCTTGCTTTGTTCCTTACTACTATCCCATCTTGATCTTGTTTGTTTCGATAGACCCATTTTGTTCCAATCACGTTGTGGTTCTTTGGTCTTTCAACTAACTTCTATACTTGATTTCTTGTGAAGTTGTTCAATTCTTCATGCATAGCATTCACCCAATCAACATCCATCAATGCTTCTTCTATCTAGTTCAATGGATGACACAAATGAGAAGTGTTCACAAAATGATGCTAATCTTGATCTTATTTGTACACCTTTAGAAATATCTCCAATTATAGTGTTCAATGGATAATCTCTTGCAATATTAGTTGGTTGGAGTATTGGGACATTGTTGCTTGCACTTGCTTGATCATTAGATTGAGATGATGTACTAGCCACTTGATCTTCTTCATTGTTATGAGAGCCACTTGTACTTGCTTCATTCATATCATTTTGCACATTTGAGTTGGAAAGCACTTGCACTTGATCATCTTCATCATCATTCACTTGTCTAGGCCTCAATTCACCAACATCCATGTTCTTCATGGCGTTTAAAAGTTGAATGCCTCTCACATCATTAAGATTCTCATTCTCATCTTGGGAATACTTGGTTTCATCAAATTCAACATCATGAACCTCCTCAAGAGTACCACTTGCTAAATTCCAAACTCGATATGCTTTGCTTGTAGTGGAGTAACCAAGAAAGAATCATTCATCATATTTCTTATCAAACTTGCTCAATCTAGTGCCTTTCCTCACGATATAGCATTTGTAACCAAATACCAAAAAATATTCAATGTTGGGCTTTCTACCATTCAAGAGCTCATAAGGTGTCTCCTCCTTCATGGGGTGACAATAGAGTCAGTTGCTATAATAGCAAGCCGTGTTGATAGCTTTGGCCCAAAAAGATTGACTCATATTGTACTCACTAAACATAGACCTTGCCATATCAATGAGTGTTCTATTCTTCCTCTCAACAAGGCCATTTGATTATGGAGTGTACTTGTGTAGCACTCGGTTTTAAGAACAAAACCAGATACACACCATATGTGAGCCTAGGAAGTCAAATCTCACATATAGCTACAAATAAGGGTAATATCAATAGACTATGTTTAATATATAACATACTTAGTATAAAGGATATAACCTTAGACAACAAACAGCGAAAAGACAACTCTGATCTTCGGGTGAAGACTCCACTTCCATAGGGACAACTGACTAGTTGATCACAAGTCTAATTCCTCCAAACTATAGCAATCTGGTACCAATCTAGGATTTTTCCATAGATTTAAAAAGTAAAACAAGTGTAAGTACATGTTGTACTCAACAAATATAACATGGAGTTCATGAGGCTCAAAAGGCTGACACTGGTTTAACTACGATTAGCTTTTAATGAGACATCTTTTAGCAATTGGGTGGCAACAAGTTTATCACAAGCCCATAAACGCATGATCAGATAAACATGAATAATGAATAGCATAAACAATTAACCATTTGTGAGCATCTTCATCATCCATATCATTAGTGCTCATCATCTATTCCGTATGGGTCCAAGGCCGCTCATGACCATGAGCATGGCTGATATACCAGTTTTACACTATATAGAGGTACACTTTCCCCATGAGTCATGATACCCATATGCCTAGGTTTGCAACTCCCAAAACACTTCCAAAGTGAGCAGGCAAGGTACACTATGAAGCTTTCCCCAGTCCTTCTAATAAGGAGCAACTGCTAAGGATTCCATCTCCTAAGTGTTATGGAGTCATCTCTAGAAGTGGCACTTATACACATAGCATAGTACACACCCTAGGGATGAGGCCCATACCTAGCCTAGTATGCCCCTCTTGCCCTTTGATAAACTGCTACAAACTAGAAAGAGCAAAGTACTAGACTAAGACTAGAGTCATGTAGTCTTCATGGTTGTACTGTAAGTCCCAGATGATTACTTACAGATAAGTCCTTAGGGAGAGGAATCTAGAGCACCATAAAAATAGCCCAATGCTCTAGCCCCTTGTTCCATGTTGCTAAAAACATCTTTTAATGTGTATTGCATATACCATTAGTCAAGTTACAAGATCATGGTTGTAATTGAGCACCAGCATCATACTACCCAATGCAATACCCCATAGCTATCAGGGCACAAGTACAAAAGACTAGGATATCCTTAGTGGTAGTCAAGGTAGACACATGCAGTATGAATTAAATGATTAAAGGTGTATACGACAACAAGGATGATCCCATGCTATACTTGCCTTAAACTTATATCCTTCTTCTACTCCAAACCTTCAAAGATCTGCTTCTTGATTCACCACGTATAGCTCACCGACTGGAAATGATCATAAAGCACCACACAAGCATCCATGCAATCATACACAAAGCAAACAATAGATCTAATTCAGAACAATACACCAAACATAAGATCAAGATGAAAAGTTTGTAAAACAAATCTACGTCTCGCTACAATCACAGACACGAAAAGCACTCTAATCGGGGCTATAGAAAAAAATATACATCTACCGAAAGATTAAAAAGAAAGCCATAAGCTTTATTTATTTTAATTATAAAACATATATAGGATTTTCCAGAGAATTATCCAAATAGTTTTAAGTCCAAATTTAGATTTGAATTATAGAACTAAAGTAAAACAAATTATATTTTACTTATAAAATCTAGTTGCATAATTATTAATCAAGATATGATTTAAACCATGAAATTTCAGAAATAGTAATATGGTAAACACTATTACTAATGCATAGATCTCATCGCTATGAATCTAACGCAACTTGAACAGGTCAAATCAGAGCTAAAACATAGAAGATATGAATTAAACAATATTTTCTTTAATAAAATAATAGATTAAATCTAACCTTGAGTTTCAAAAGTTGAAAATATATTTAACAGTAGGATAAACATGTTGATTATGAAATTACAAACCTAACGCAAGTTGAACGGGTCAAATCAGAGTTAAAACGGAGAAAATATGAACAAAAGAGTTTCAGTGGCAAAACTGAATATTTTGAACTATTTTTGGATTTAAAAATCAATTTAAAATGATTTCTGGACCGAGCCTCATTTTTGGAAAACTGTGGGGGCCAAAACAAAAAATGTAGGGGCATTTATTGAAATATTTTTGAATAAGAGTGGATGACAGGTTGATTTCTGGAAAGAAGAGGGGCCTTTTTGTAAAGTGAGCAGATATGCCAGTGGCAACAGGGTCAGCGAACATGTGGCAGAGCGGTATTGGTTGGGGTGCATGCACCAGCAGTGGGCCGATAGGGTGGACCCTGTCCACACTGTGATGGTGGACCGTTTATGAGCTGAAGGGCTAAGATCTAATCTGGATCCTAGATCTTGGATCAGACGCCTGGGATGGGTTGGGCAAAATTTGCTGGCCATCACAGGGTCTCTGGTGCGGCTGGCTCCATTACCGGTGATGAGTTCCTCACTGGTGAAGTATGAATGGGGCCTAGAGACCTCAGATTTCTACGGTAAGTGCACGGGGATGGAGAGGGCATCACTACGAACTCACTGGGGAGGTTATCGCGGATGAGGACAGCACGAAGACGACACGCGGCTTGGTGAGTCAATGGCGGATGGCTATGGTGGCGCTAGGGTTCCACAGCAGTGGTGTGGCTTGAGATAAGGGTTGGGAACAGAGCGGCGTGAGCTCGGCTACTATTTAAGGGGGCGAAGGCATGGCACGCAAGGCAAGGCGATGACGGGATGGACACGAACTCCTGAGCGGCAGCGGCAGAGTTTGGGCAGGACATGACCGGAGGTGGAAGATGCTGCTGATGCGTGGGCCCATGATGGTAGTGACTGTGTGAGGGGAAGGCGGGTGCACGGCTCCACGCGTGGGCCTGCGCGGTGATTGGGATGTGGCCTAGTTTGCTAGTCCAAGTGGGAAGGAAGGGAGTTGGGCCGGGCGCCAGGGGAGGAAGGAGAGAGCGTGCTGGGCTGGCTCGAGAAGGGCCCATGGGAGAAAGGGTGAGGTCAGGCCTTTAGGCCAAAAGAGAGAGTGGGAGCATTTTCCTTTTTAATTTCTTTTCAAATCCAATTCAAATATGAACCAATGCAAACTCAATATTATTCCAAATATACTTTTCAATTCAAATGAAAATGAGATATTTTAGTAAGTTTTCAAAAAATAATTTTTACAACTTTTTAAATTCTTTTATTTTTAAATTTTGTTTTCTTTTATTTCTAAGCCATTTTCAATTTTATTTCCAAAGAATTTGAATTCATTTTGAATTTTGGATTCAACCACTCATTGTAATAAATCAAATGCATCGGCATGTATGCACAAACATATTTCTACCTTATGATAAATTTTAATTTAATGAAAATTATTATTTCCCTATGTTTTCATGAGCACAAAAATTCAAAATTACCTCAATTTACATCTATTCCAAAAGGAACAAATTTTAGGGTGTTACAACTTGGCCTAGAATTGATGTCTAATTCCAAAATCATCACACAACTCATTAATTTTTGTGTTCTTGAACTTACTATCATTGTCACTTCTAACTCTCTTAATGGTTGTTTTAAATTCATTGTGTATGCCCTTGATAAATGATTTGAATGTTGCAAATACATTACTCTTGTCCACTAGAAAGAATGCCCAAGTGTATCTTGTATAGTCATCCACTATCACAAAGCCATATTTGTTTCCACCGATGCTAGTATATTGTGTTGGCCCAAACAAGTCCATGTGCAATAACTCAAATGCCTTGCTAGTACACATTGTACTCTTCTTAGCATAGGTGTTTCCAACTTATTTGCCGGCTTGACAAGAGCTATAAAGTTTGTCCTTCTCAAATATCATATCTTTCAAGCCTCTAACTAGATCATGCTTAACCAATCTATTCAATTGTTTCATTCCAAAATGACCAAGCCTTCTATGCCATAACCAACCCATACTAGACTTAGTGAACAAGCATGTTGACAATTGAGCTTCACTAGCATTGAAATCAACCAAGTATAGATTCTCATATCTAAAGCCTTTAAAGATCAAATTAGAGCCATCTACACTTATGATCTCTGCATCATCTACTACAAATATGCATTTGAATCAAGATCATACAATTGAGCTATGGATAGTAAATTGAAGTTCAAGTTCTCAACTAGCAACACATTAGAAACGCTTATGTCATTGGATATTACAATCTTACCAAGCCCTTTGACCTTGCCTTTGTCATTATCACCAAATGTAATACTATCATAACCATTATTGCCATTGGTATTGATTGAGTTGAACATTCTTGCATCACCGGTCATGTGTTGAGTGCACCCACTATCAAAAACCCAAAGCCTTCCTCCAGCTTTGTAATTGACCTACAAAAGAAGATCAATACTTTTTAGGTACCCAAACTTGCTTGGGTCCTTGAAGGTTAGTTACTAAGCTCTTTGGTACCCAAATGGCTTTTTTCTTTGAGCCCATCCATGGTGTACCAATGAACTTAGCCTTTGCACCATTAGTACACTTGGTAAGCACATAGAAAGAATCAAGTTTAATTGATGATACTTTAGCTTGTGATTTCTTGTTCATACACTTTTGATCTATGTGACAAACTTGCTTGTAACTAGTGCAAAACCGACCATTGTTCTTTACAAAACTAGTCTTGTGAGGAGCAAAGGCCACCTTGCCTTTCTTGGGGTTATAGCACAATCCCTCTTTATAGAGAGAAGCTCTTTGGCTACACAAGCACATAAGCAAGCGGCCCTCTCCACCATAGGCTTTGCCTAAGGCAAGAGTGAGCTTATTTACCTCCTTCTTGAGTGTCTCATTCTCAACCATTAGTGAGGCATCACAAATGAAACCATCACTACTAGATGAGCTAGAAGTGGAAGTGCTACAAGAAAGGTTAGTAGGAGCAACAATGATCGGCTTATAGAAAGATTCATCAATTATGTCATAAGTTAAGCCCACATAACATGTTACAACATGCTCCTTCACATTTTACTCATCAAGTAGAGAGGAATGAGCTTTTTCAAGCTTCTTGTGAGCATTGCCAAGCTTCTCATGGGCTTCCTATAGCCTCTCATGAGATGCATTGAGCTCATCAAAGGCTTGCTTAAGGGCTTTTAGTTCCTTACGTAAGCTTTTGCATTCCCTTCTCTTAAAATCAAAATGTTCTTTAGCATCATCTAACATGTCAAGTAGTTCATCCTTAGTTGGTTCATCATCATCATCACTATCATTTTCATTGTTATCATGTTCCTCATCATCACACTCATCATCGGATTGTACCTTAGTGGCCTTAGCCATGAAGTATGTCGATGGAGTGTCGAAGAGAGAAGGCTTCTCATGTATGGCAATGCTTGCAAGAGCCTTCTTCTTGGTGGTCTTGTTATCATCACTATCATCATCATCACTTGGGGAAGCATTACTATCCCAAGTAACCACATTTGAACCACCCTTTTTATTCTCCTTGAAGGTCATCTTGTCCTTCTTGTCTTTCTTTTCCTTCTTGTCCTTCTTGCTCTTCTTGTCATCATCATCATTGTCGCTATTGTATGGGCATTGAGCAACAAGATGATTCTTGCTTCCACACTTGAAGCACCTTCTTGATTCTTCCTTATTCTTGGATGAAGACTTTTTCCTTCTAGCATGATAGCCCTTCTTCACCATGAACTTGCCAAATCTCTTCACAAAGAGAGCCATCTTCTTCTCATCATCATCATCATCCCAAGAAAATGAGCCTTCATCTTCACTTGATGTGTCTTGCTTGGCCTTGCCCTTGGATGATGTGGCCTTGAATGCCACACTTTTCTTCTTGTCATCCTTCTTCTCATCTTTCTTCTCCTTCTTTTCTTCCTTTTCATCATCATCTCTATAAGTATCATCGGTCATCACATCACCCAATACTTGGTTTAGTGTTATGGTGTCCAAACCACTCCTCACTAGACTTGTGACCAATGTGCCAAATCTTGATGGTAAGCATCTCAAGAACTTGTGGGAGAAGTCCTTGTCCTTCACCTCTTCTCCAAGTGCTTTGAGATCATTGACAAGCACTTGAATCTAATGAAACATCTCTAGCACACTCTCATCTTCTTTCATCTTGAAGCTAGCAAACTTCTCCTTGAGGATGTATGCCTTGGCACCCTTCACGGCTTGAGTGCCCTATTGATGGTAGTTAACATTTATCATAACCCATCAATATAACTTGTATAAATGGCTAAAATAGATCACCAATATAGACCTAGGGGTTTAAACTGACAAATTCCATGAGTTTTAGTGAATCTGTGTTTTCAGCAGGATTTAATCAGAAAACCATCAAGGAGGACCTATTCGTCAAAAGAAATAATGGAATTCCACCACGTAATTGATGTGGGAAGACTCTAGAAGGTGAATCACCAAAGTGGGACACATGTATCTGACACGTGGGACCGCTTGGCCCCACCAAGAGGCCGCCCAGGCCTATGGGACCCACCTGTCAGCCTTGTTGTTATGTCAGTTCTCCACCGCCTTAAGGATTGCATCTCCACCGTTCTTTAAGTCAGTTTGATCCAAGGGCTCACATTGGACGCTTCGGGCTATATATACCAGCCTGCACCCCCCTCCAGGGCAGATGCCTCATTTGATCCTGAGAGTTGAGAAGCCAGAAACCCTAATTCATATGTCCACCAGGATCAAGGCTAGCAATCAAGAGAAGATTAGTCTTCAATAGGATCTAGTCTTATATTAGAGATAGTGAGATAGAGTGAGAGAGAAAAGTTTGGAGGAGTCCTAGCCTATCGGTGCTCTCTCTACGGCTTGTACCTTGATGGAATCAAGTTCTTCTTGAACTTGCTTCTGAGATTTCTCTGGTATTCAACTTCTAATTCAAGTAAACATCTTATTCATATTGTTCTTTAGGCTTGTGACTCTCTTTTGAGTACTTTAATCCTTGTAGCTCCTGGGTTAAAGTAGTATTCTTAGTGTAAGCGCGGTGCTTAGACTCGGTTACTCGTGGATGTACCCTAATTTCTAGATTGGTGGTAGCTCGCGAGGGTGACTTTTATAGCCTCATTGAATCCTTTGTAGTCAAGGATGGCAACAGGGCAGTTTTGGGTCGGATATCTATGGGTTTTGGGTCTTGCGGGTTTGGGTTTGGGGATGATTTCTCACCCACGGTTTTTGGGTTCGGGGCCCCAAAACCAATCGGGTTCGGTTTCGGGTTTGGTTTTCCACCCGTGGATATCCAATGGATATCCAAAATAAATCATTTGGAATTAAAACTCATGTTTTATAATATGCTAATAATAACTTATTTACTTATATTATTAAATTTGTTCTAAGTTGACTCATGAAAATATTTATTATTTGTTGCCTCTTGTTTATACATGTGAATATGTGTATATATATCATGCATATCTTTATAGAAAGTCCTTATTTCTCTTACTTTGTTGCTATACAAAGCGGGTTTCGGGTATCCATTCGGGTTTCGGGTATCCGTGGGTTTGGTTTTGGGGACGGATTATCACCTGACTCGGTGTTCGGTGCGGTTTTGGGTTTTGATTTTGGGTTTCGGGTTCGGGTGCACAGAGACTCCACCCGATCCGAATCTGCCCTGTTGCCATCCCTATTTGTAGTCCACCTCCCGTTAGTAGGCCTAGTAGGACATTGTTGCTATAGGAAACATATTCTACCTATGTTTTCTCTAGTAATATTCCCAAAATTGAACAATAAAAGACAAAGCTTACCGAAGTTATAACTAGAAGACCTTAGCAGTCTTCTCTATGCTCCAATTATTTAAACTTGATTGTGAAGTTGGGATAAGTTAGATTTGGTTATTCTCACACACGTTTCCTCGAGTTCGATATAAAACTAGGTACTCCGGGTGAAGTGCTACATCGGTATAATATTAGTGTGCTTGCGGATTATTCTGTGTGCATTAGTTAGACCAACATGCCCTCAAATGACTTCTCCAACTTTCTCCATGCTTCATGAGCCATCTCAATGTTCTTGATTTCAACAAATGTCCTCTCATCCAATGCATCATGAATAGCACTAAGAGCAATATCATTGTTTTCGAGCAATACTTCTTCGGCAGTGGTGGGAGCTTCGGCATTAGCTACCTCAATCTTGGTCTCCACCACCTTCCAAACCTTTATATTGATTGACTTGATATATGTTGTCATCTTAGCCTTCCAATAAGGATAATTTGAGCCATCAACTTGGAGTGGCTTCTTGGTGTTGTTGATTTGAGCCATTTTGACATCAAAGGTTGTTAAGCCTTAAATCACGGTGGCCATGTCTCTGATACCACTTGAAAGGTCCTAATGGCTAAAGGGGGCGAATAGCCTATAAAAATTTCTACAACAACACTAAGCAAAGAGGTTAGACAAAAATAAGGCGAAGCAATACTTGTGCTAGCCTACTTAAAATGCAAGCAACCTACCACAATTCTAGTTACTATAGTCTCTAAGCACACAATGGTAAGTCACTACCACTAAGTTAGTCATCTCTCAAAGACTAACTAAAGAGCCTCACTAACCACTAGACCCGACACAAGCTATCTCTCATAACTAATTACACTAAAGAGCTTAGCAACACTAGAAAAGTAAAGCAATGGTAAGGTAGCAAGGTTATACCAACGTGGCAAGCGATAATCAATCAATCAATCACAAGAGAACCAATAAAATCATTGGGACAAGATGGCACAATGATTTATCCCCGAGGTTCACTTGCTTGCCGGTAAGCTACATCCTCGTTGTAGCGATTCACCCACTTGGAGGTTCACGCGCTAATAGCCATCACATACCTAACCCATAATCGGGTGCCACACAACCAACACAAGATGGGAATCCATAAGCAACGAGCAATCCACTAAAATACCATTTGGCTCTCCACCGAGGAAAGGTTAAGAACACCTCACAATCACCATGATCGGAGCCAGAGACAATCACCTTCCTCCACTCGACGATCCTCACTACACCAAGCTATCTAGGTGGCAGCAACCACCAAGAGAAACAAGCAAAGCCCACAGCGAAACATGAACACTAAGTGCCTCTAGATGCAATCACTCAAGCAATGCACTTGGATTCACTCCCAATCTCACAAAGATGATGAATCAATGATGGAGATGAGTAGGAGGGCTTTGGCTAAGCTCACAAGGTTGCTATGTTAATACAAATGGATAAGAGAGCGAGCTTGAGCTAGCCATGGGGCTTAAATAGAAGCCCCTACGAAATAGAGTCGTTGGTCACCACGGGTAGCTCACTACGGGCCGACTGGATGTGCCAGTCAGGAGTGACCGAACGCATGCCTCCAGCGTCCGGTCACCCGATGAGCACCATGTGTCCCCTGCTATGAACCTGAGCTACTTATCGCCAACGGCTACTTGCCAACACTCACATGGTTAATATCCGAGCGCTTGCGGATTATTCTGTGTACATTAATTTATACTACAAGCATTTCTAGCACCATTGCTGGGGAAATTGTTGCTGAGTTAACTTTGAACCTAACTTATCCTTGTATCATTATTCTCTTATTCTTTTATCTTTTCCTTTTTACCATGGATCTAGAATCCACCCTTATCTACCAATATGGTGCACCCACGAGCACAAGCCTATAGCCAAAAGAGTCTTCAAAGCCTATCCTAACACCTAGCTATGAGTTGCGCCCATGTTTAATCAACATGGTTTAGGATCAACCCTTTTCGGGCGAAGATGATGGAAACCCCTATTCCCACCTAAATGAGTTTGAGCAGACATGTGCATGCTTGCGCGTTGTAGACATGTCAAATGAAACCTTATGATAGAAGCTTTTTCCTTTCTCTTTGATGGGAAAAGCTAAACATTGGTATAATCTCACCATAGGGAGTAGATAAGGAGATTGGGGAGCCATGTGCTCTAGCTTTTGCTTACAATTCTTTCCCATCTCAAGGGTAGTCAGACTTTATTTAGAGGTTCTATCTTTTAAACAAAAGAAAAAGAATCTCAAGGCACGGCATGGGAACGCTTTAATACTCTTATTAATACTGGCCCTGACCTTGTCATTCAAGACCCTATTCTTCTTCAACACTTCTATATGGGTCTTGATAGAAAAACCTCGAAACTTCTTAATACAGCCTCAGGAGGCTCATTCTTGTATGTCTCTACCAATATGGGGAAAAGCATTCTTACGAAAATTTTAGAGAACATCCCTAAGGAAGAAGAAGAGAAACCATTAGAGGAAGAATCCCAGATAGCTGAACCCAAATCCATACCAGACCCATCACCAACTTTAGCTATCCCAAATCCTGAACCACCGGAAAAGAAGGAACCTCCAATTTGGACTTTATACTTGAATTTAAGGATGAACTTTTCTATGAATATGGAAATACCTTGAATTACCATACTATGAGGAGACCCTAGAAGTCTAGAAAATCATTGCATGAAGAACCTTTAGACCCTTCTGAGGAAGCTTTTCTTAAAAAGACTACGAAAGAGCTAGTGTCTATTATAAGCAATGAATGGTTAGAAGAATCAAAGCTTTCCTCTGATGTGATTCATTTAGATTCACCTTCTATATCCATTTGTTGCCAAATTAATAAAGCTCATTTTGATGCTCTTTACAATCCTGTTGTAGGTATTAATATCATGTATGTATCTTTTTCTCTTGATTTATTGAAACACATGCCATTGACTCCAACAACAAAGTTGTTGAAAAGTTTTTCAGGACACATTCTCCCAAGTTTGGGAATTTTGTATGTCCTTCGTATCCAGGTAAAAGGAACCAAAGTTCATTTGAGCTTCTATATCTTTGATATTATGGAGTTCGACCTATTGATAGGACCACCAATCAAAAGACTTATCCAAGAAGGACATACGAGGAAGTTAAATATAAGACTTGGGGAAAACTTTAACCTTTCTATATCCATTACTCATTCTCTAAATGCTTAGAGTGAGCCAATTCCCAAGGAAGGCCCAATGGAAGAGGTTAAGGTTGCTTCTTGTCGGGTTCATAAACCCGGGGTCCCTCGGGGACCGGCTTCCATGCCAAGGCTCGGCCCAAGAGTCCAAATACAACAGGCCAGAAGGACGGCCCAGTCGTCGACTAGAAGGTCTGAACCAAAAGGAGCGGCGCCCGCTCGTTGACCCCTTTGGGCTACTACTCCGATCAGAACACTCGCTTTGGCCTCTAGACGCCTCCGAACGCCCTCTCCGATTGAAAGGCCTAGCCTAAAGCGATACTTCCGACTCTGACCCCACATCTCTCCGACCAGAGCTCGTGGGAACCCTGCTCACCACTCTTCTCCGACCGACACCCTCAGAGCCGACTGGAGCCATCCGACCAGGGATGCCCGCTCGGTAGGAACCTGGAGACGTGCGAACAAAAGCAAGGCAATGCTCACAAGTCAAAACATATCCGCTCGGTAGGCAAGGAGTAGTAGCATGCCCCATGCGGATCATGCCAACTCCGTCACGAACGATAGACCTAGATTTCACTCGAACATATCCGATAAGAGCTCCCCAAACCCGTCACTCGAGTGTTTCTTGTCCGAATGACAGAAGACTAGTTCTGCCTTGCCCGACCCCTAAGGGCTAGGCTCTGCCTTGCCTAACAGCCAAGGGCCTCCTTCGCCTTGCCCGACGGCCAAGGGCAAACTCCACCTCGCCTGATGGGTACACCCTGCGCCTTCATAAAGATGAGCATAGGGTATGACATGACATTCGAGTCAAACGTAGCACCAAGGACCATGCCCTGCACCGCGGTAGGAAAGTACTGCCAGGGTATGACAGGATGGGCGCTTTAGACCATTCCGGCATGGCAGAGTCCGAATAGTGTTGTAGGCGCTGCCTTCAGCCCTCGGACATGGAACCTAACATAGATGTACGACAACCACTATGGTCTAGGAAGAGACTTGTGCCCTCTACAGTGACAGACGTACTATCACCGTGCCATCCGCTCCCTATAGGGCCACAAGTCAACACCCTTGTCCGACATGCCGCCCAGAGGGGCGGGATGAGACGTGGCCACTTGCTGATCCGGTATGGGCATGGCGTCATCAGGACATGGGCACCCAGCGAACGTGCCAATCCCTAACACCGTCTAGCCATGTCAGCAAGGCTGGCTCATCAAAAAAGGAGGGCCCAACACCTTCGAAGGGGCTTCTTGGCATCTGGTTTTTCTCCCATCTGTAACCCCTGCTCCCCCTTGATCTATAAAAGGGAGGGCAGGACCCCCCACTGAGGGGATCGACTGGGGATAGATAAGTTTAACACACAACGCTTCACACACAGCTGAGCAGCGACCAAGCTCTCGGCGACCTTTTCGATCATTCCATCAGAGACTTGAGACTCATCCCTCTCTCGACCGTTTGTACCCTCTACTACAAACCATTTTTGGTATTAATAACACGAGCAGCAGCAGCAAACTGGACATAGGGACGTTCAGCTCGAACCAGTATAAACCTCATGTCCTTTAGTGCACCATCCGGGCCTAACGCACAACAATCATAAATTTACTAGCCGGTGTTTATTTGAAACACCGACAGTTGGCGCGCCAGGTAGGGGCCTTTGCGCGTTCCAAATCAGGCCTCGGATGGCTAACCACGCAATCAGCTGGATCCCAAGTGCACACGTGCGTTTTGGTGACCTGGACTTCATCATCACAGTGGGAGGAGAGTTGGCGTTGGCCCATCTCACCATCCAACCTCTCCCCTCCATCGGCTCCAGCTACTAGAGGCTTGAGGGCCATCCCAGCGTCTCCCTTAGACCCTAGCCATCCAGGGAGGCCTCGCACTGCCTCACCCTCTCTCCAGAATGCTCCACACGGAGCGCCTCAACGGTGTTTCCATTCGGTCTCCGCAACGCCGCGGCGACTGTAAGCCACCTTGTGGCCCAGCGCGTGATCTCGTCCCCCGCGAACGAGTTCATAGGGATGATCAAAAGCATCATAGAATCCCTCCACGGCCTCCTCGTGGAGGGCCCAGGTCAGACTCTAGCTCAAACTCTGGTAGGGGGAGCCATCATCCCTCCTGGGAATGCTTCATGGCAGAAACCTCCAAGGGGCATGTAACACCTCGGGTGTTTAAATACTAAAACCTACCATGTCATCATATGCATTGCACATCATTTTGGTGTTAGTGAAAATTTTTATATGTATACACTAAAACAAGTTTACCTCTATGTATATGTGTTGACTTGTATGGTTTGAATCAAGTTCAAAATCTTTGTATTGCTTTGAAATTTCCGAAAACCCTGATTTTCAGTGTTTTAATTCTACCCTGAAAACCTAATTCAAAATCTAAGCATATTTTGGGGTTGAGCCTAATAGCAAAAGTGTAGAGCTTGTCAAGTTGTACAAAGTTTGTTTTTGGAGTTTTCAAAGTTGTTATATAAATTTTGAAGTAATTTGAAAAGGCGAAATGTACTTAAAGTGTCCCCTTTTGATTTTAAACTTGCATTTCAAAATGTAAACATAATTTGGGTATGGTTATTAAAGAAAAGTTGTAGAACTTTGAATTTGGAACAAATTTTATTTTTGGAGATTTTTGAGTTACCATACAAATTTGGGAGTAATTTGGGAAATTAGGTGAGTGGCAATTCTGTAATTTTGGTGAATAGTACCCACGGGCGACACCTCACCACCGGCGACCTTCTTCTGGCTTCCAGTCACGCCCGTGGCCTTCTTTGGCTTCGCGCTGGCATGAGCAGGCTACTATGTGTCATCTCCTTGCTTCCTGGCCGCTCTTTAAAGCTTGTGTCGTCACCGTTCTTCTCTTTTCTCCTTCCTCTGCTTTTCTTGTCGCCTCCGTCGCTGCTCCGTTGAGCTGTGCCGTCGTCGTAGCACATTCCTAGCCTCAGCAAATCCTATCACAGCTCCACCTATTAATTGCACACCCAGCTGACCCACCCTTGTAGCTTGACTTCGCCGAGAAACATCGCTCGGTGCCTTTCTTCCTCGCGGTCGGCAGCGTCACTGGTGATCCCGCTTCACCGTGGCTGGAGCTCTACGGTGAGCCTCTACCCTTGCAAAGTGTTGCTCCATCTTCTCCAAGTTGCCATGGTGCTTTGTGTCTCATTGCTTGATCATTTCGTCCACCGCAGCCATCGGAACATCGCCATCGACGACAGCCTACTCCACCGTGTCTGCTCTGCTCACCGACCCACCTTTTGGTTACTCCTCCGGTTCGGCCATCAACTCCAACGTGTTTGGGGTGAGCTGCTGTTTCTTCCCGAGCAGTTTGTTTAACTGTTACCAGCCTTCCTTCACCGGCGTATCGTTGCCGCACCGCCGTGTCCGCCACGCCCGGCGTCGAGCTCGATTTGAGCTATGACTGGTGCAATTCGTGCCACTAATCGGTGTGCCTCGTCGTGGTGATCACGTTGGTACAATCGCCGTCGCCGTTGATCTCACCGGCGGCGAGAAATCGCCGATCAATGCCCGGTCGTCGTTGCTGCGCGCGGGAGCACTGTGCTGACGAGTGGGGTCACCCCGTCAGTGACTGTGTTGTTTGAAAATGGAATTTTTCTTTTTCAGAAATGCATGAATAGTGCTATGATTTGTTATTTTTGTATAGAATTAATTAGAGCTCCAAAAATTATGAAAATTTTTGTGTGACCTCTCTGAGGTGTAAACTATTTAGAAAAAATATTAAATGTTGATTTTCAGTACATTTAGAATGTGATAAAAATTGCTCTAATTAATTAATAAATGAGCTTCCATGATTTTTCTAGGCTTTATTATTTATCCAAAAATTATGAAAATTGTTTTTCCACTTAGTTATCATATGATGAGTCTTCACAAAAATTTTGAGCTCATTTGGAAGAAGTTGATTTATTTTATAATTTTGAATTAAACAATTAATTCATAAAAGCAAAGAGTAAACCTTAATGATTTAGGTTTTGTTTGAATTTTTTATTGAGTGATGACCTTGGGTCATTAGTATAGAATCATTCTTGATATTTAAAGTAAGTGTTTGAATTTATGAAATTGTTTGATTAATTGTTGGTTTGCAACTGTACCGTGAAGGAAAGTTGTATTCAAGTGGTTAATTTTTGCATCCATTGTCAAGCATCATGTTTCATATCGCGCATCATATTAAACATGGCATTGTTACTACGTGTAGTGAACAAAAGCAAGAACGTGGTAGTGAATTAGGTTGAGGAGGAAGTTAATCCGTCTATTGAGGTCGGGTTTGATAATTGTGGAACGTCTTCGGAACCTGACCTTTCCGTCAATCAAGGCAAGCTCCGGATGCAGAGTGGTATCAGAGCGACCATTACAAAGTTTTTGTAGTATTGTTTTACAAAAACTTCAAAATGATTTGGGACAGATAAATTTAAACTATTAATTTGGTCCAAATTGCTTCTGACTTATCTTAATTCATTCTCGCCATTCCTTATTTGATTAAAAAGGTTTTGTTCGGTGTAGTAGTAATCTTATTATGCCCTATATAATATGAACTATTGTTTATGTACTATAGGAGCTTTGATGTTTAAGTTTCGTAAGGACGATTCATGCATCATGATCAATCCATTTGTTACATACTTTCCCTCTAAGTCTGGGTTGAGTAGTGAGTCTGGGTTGAGTAGTGTAATCCATCCTTGCTGCTTTTTAGACTTTTAACAGATCATCTTACTGTTTGAAATCTTGCTTTCTACAGTATGGCTCGTACCAAGATAATGCCCCATAAGTTCATTGGACCCAAAGGAGTTCCTCATCACCAGCTTGCCCCTAGAAGTGATGGTGCTAGTAGTAGTAGCTTTAGGCCTCATCCCTAGGCTGAGGTACAGAGGCTTTCAGCAGAGTTAGCACAGCCTACTAGAGATAGGGCCTTGGATGCCATCCAGGTGGGCAAGTTAAGGGATCAACTGAGGTGTCGCACCACCACTCATAAGAACTATGAGCGTATGTTAGTTCATATGGTGGAAGGAAGAAATGAAGCTTGGCATAGAGAAGATGTAGCCAGAGCCCAAGCTCATGAGTTAGAGTTCTATGTAGAAGACTTAGAAGAATATTATTCCAATCTGCATGAAGAAGTCCATAGGCTAAATAATCTCCTGAATCCAAATCATGAGCCTCAAGCCGATGCAATGGACCTTGGTGTCATCATAGCAGATGATGATGAAGCGAAAGAAGAAGAAGAAGATCCAGAAGAAGTAGTGATGGTCAACGAAAGTGATGAGGAAGGTGAAAATGTTTCGGGAATGGATACCGATCACGAGGTTTGAGGTGATCGAGGAGAAGAGTAGAGTTGTAATATAGTGAGTTCTAGTCTAGTTGGGTAGTCTAGCTTAAGTGCAGACTTGTGTATAAATAAGTGAGCCCTATGTAATGCATTTATAGAAAGCTCTTTTAACAGTTCAATAAATGGTTGTGAATAAAGTTTGGTTTATTATGAACAGATGCGTTGTACTCGGGGTTCGAATGTTCCTGGTTCTTCGCAAGATGAGGATGGTATTCCTGATCCCCCACCAGTTCCACCAAGTTTGGTTGATGCTATCGCAGCACTGGTCAATGTGACTGTGGAGAATGCTCGATTGCTTCAAGAGTTAGCTCAAAGCAATCAGAATATGATGCAAGGGAACTGTGGTTGTAATCATCAGAGACAAGAAGCTACATATGTTGACTTCATGGATACATGGCCACTAGCATTCACTAAGGCTAATGAACCGCTTGAAGCTGATGATTGGCTTCGTACCATGGAGAAAAAGTTTGATCTCATTCCATGCACTGAGTTCCAGAAGCCTGTGTTTGCTTCCCAATAGCTCAGAGGTGCAGCAGGTGCTTGGTGGGCAAACCTTGTGGCAATGCAACCAGTAGGTGTTCAGTTAAGTTGGGCTGAGTTCCGCACTGCTTTCTGTGCCCATTATATTCCGGAAGGAGTTATGGCCATGAAGCTTGATGAGTTTCTTGCTTTGAAGCAAGGTGATTAGACAGTCATGCAGTATGTGGGCAAGTTCAATCACCTTTCACAATATGCATCTGAACATGTTAACACAGATGCCAAGAAGAAGAAGTGGTTCATGCGTGGCCTAAATACCAAACTTCAGACCATGATGACTACCTGCACCAATGTCACATATCATGAGGTAGTCAACATTGCTATTGCATCCGAGGAGAAATATCGACAGCATAAGGAGATTAAAAAGAAAAAAGAGTGTGCCATCTGGATCTTTTGGTGGGAATCAAAAGAGACAGAAGATAATCTATCATCCAGTGAATCACTATCGCCCTCCTTATCGCCCACCATAGTTCCAAGCTGGTCAACAGCCAAATGCCCGTCCTACCATAACTTACCCAAACTCTCAATAGATAAATGTTCCTAGTGTTCGTGCTCCAACACCCTAAGGCCACCATTACCCATGTTTGAATTGTGGGAAGTTAGGTCATTTCTCTAGGGAATGTCCGTATCCTAAGCAGTATAACCCAAATTTTCAGAAGGCTCCTAGAAATCAACAATAGGGTCAAGCTCAGGACAAGAACAACAATCATAATGCTCAGAAGGGCAAAAATGAAAAGAAGACAGGGCGGGTTTTCTATATTCAAGCTAGGGAGATTCTAGAAGGGGAACCCATGATGCTGGGTATGTTTCCTATCGCCGATCACCCTACAGTTATGCTTTTTTATTCTAGTGCATCTCATACATTCATCAATAGAACCTTTGTCATAAAGCATGAAATTCTAATTGGGGAAACAAAGGAGAATTTTTATATACAGTCGCCCGAGGGACGTCTGTGTACTAAGGAAATGGTGTACCAGGTACCCATAAACCTGGGTGGGCACATTTTTCCCACTACCATGATTATTTTAAAGGATCAGGATATAGATGTGATCCTGGGTATGAACTGGATGTATCAGCATAAGGCTGTTGTAGATACTTTGAATAGGACAATAAGGTTGAGTTTGCCAGGCAGTAATTCTCAGCTTCTTATCCAACTTCCAATTTTAAGGAGATTAGTGGAAAAAGTGTGTGCAACTTTAGTCAAAGAGATTAGAGATATCCCTGTAGTCTGTGAATTCCTAGATGTTTTTCTTGAAGATTTACCCGATCTACCACCTGATAGAGATGTTCAGTTTGGAATAGAAATAAAACCTAGAACAGCTCTGATCTCTAGGAGAGCTTATAGGATACCTCCCAAGGAATTAGCTGAGTTGAAGACTCAATTACAAGAGTTGATTGAAAAAGGTTTTATCCAACCTAGTTCATCACCTTGGGGATGTCCTGCAATTTTTTTGTGAAGAAGAAGGATGAGACCCTGAGATTGTGTGTTGACTATCGTCCATTGAATGAAGTGACAATTAAAAATAAATATCCCTTACCTCGGATAGATTTACTTTTTGATCAACTGGCGGGAGCCAAGGTTTTCTCCAAAGTTGATTTGAGGTCGGGTTATCATCAAATCAAGATTAAGCCTGAAGATATTTCCAAAACGGCATCTACCACCAGATATGGATTATATGAGTACCTAGTAATGTCTTTTGGTTTAATGAATGCCCTAGCTCACTTTATGTATCTGATGAATTCAGTGTTCATGCCTGAGCTAGACAAATTTGTAGTAGTCTTCATTGATGACATCTTAGTATATTCCAAGAACAAGAAAGAACATGCTGACCATCTCAGAATTGTTCTAACATGCCTAAGAGAACACCAGTTATATGCCAAGTTCAGTAAGTGTGACTTCTGGTTAAAGGAGGTACAGTTCTTAGGGCATGTCTTGTTAGTTGAAGGAGTTGCAGTAGATCCAAGCAAAGTTAAGGATATACTAGATTGGAAACCATGAACCACTGTTCATTAGGTTCAAAGTTTTCTGGGAATGGCGGGTTATTACCATCGTTTTATTCCAGATTTCTCTAGAATATCCAAGTCCATTACGGGATTGTTGAAGAACCAAGTCAAGTTTGTCTGGTCACCTGAATGTGAAGAAGCTTTCTAGACTTTGAAGAGATTATTAACCACTGCACCAGTGTTAGCACAGCCAGATATCGAGAAGTCGTTCGACATTTATTATGATGCTTCTGGTATTGGGATTGGATGTGTATTGATGCAAGAAGGCTGAGTCATTGCCTATGCTTCTAGACAACTTAAGCAACATGAAGAACATTATCCAACTCATGATCTGGAGTTAGCAGCAGTTATCCATGCTTTGAAGATTTGGCGGCATTATCTGCTTGGTAATGTTTGTCATATTTATACATATCACAAGAGTCTAAAGTGTATCTTTACTCAATCAGAATTGAACATGCAACAAAAAAGATGATTAGAATTAATTAAAGATTATGACTTGGAGGTGCATTACCATCCTGGTAAGGCAAATGTGGTTGCAGATGCACTCAGTCGTAAGAGTCATTGCAATTGTCTGGCAGTAAAAACAATGGATCTGACTTTATGTCAAGAGATGGAAAGGTTGAATATAGAGGTAATTCAACAAGGTAGTTTGACCAATATCATTATTGAATCAACTATTCGAGACCAGATTATTGCCGCTCAAAAAGAAAACAAGGGTATAGCCCATATCAAAGAAAGAGTCAGGAATGGAAAAGCAGCATGCTTTAGAATAGATGATGTAGATGTGTTATGGTTCAAGGATCGCCTTGTGGTACCAAAGGTTCCTGAGTTGCGATAGTCAATTCTTGAAGAGGCACATACCACCAGGTTCTCTATTCATCCAGGAAGTAATAAGAGGTACCATGACTTAAAACAGAGATTTTGGTGGACCAAAATGAAGATAGAGATGCTCGGTATATAGCCAAGTGTGATACTTGTCAAAAAGTAAAAGCTATACATTTGAGGTCCGCCAGAGAGTTAGAGCCATTGCCTATTCCAGCTTGGAAGTGGGATGATATCAGTATGGACTTTATCGTCGGTCTACCCAAGACATCAAAAGGTTTTGACTCAATATGGGTTATTGTAGATCGACTAACTAAGTCAGCACATTTTCTTCTAGTCAAGAGTATATATCCCACTATCTAATATGCCAAGATGTATTTAGCACGAATCGTGAGTCTACATGGAGTACCAAAGACCATAGTGTCAGATAGGGGTACACAGTTTGTCTCCAACTTTTAGAAACAATTGCATGCTTCGTTAGGTACCAAACTTCTGTATAGTACAACTTATCATCCATAGACTGATGGTCAGACTGAAACAGTAAATCAAGTACTTAAAGATTTGTTAAGATGTTGTGTCCTTAACTATTCCAATAAGTGGGATGAATGTTTGCCTTTGGCTGAGTTCTCATACAACAATAGTTATCAAGAGAGCATTAAGATGGCTCCATTTGAAGCACTTTATGGTCGTAGATGCAGAACATCGCTAAATTGGTCTGAACTCGGGGAAAGATGGTTCTTTGGAGTTGACCTTGTGAAAGAAACAGAAGAGAAGGTTAGGCAGATACAAAGTAATTTGAAGAAAGCTCAGTCCCGACAAAAGAGTTATGCGGATAAATGACATAGACCATTGGTGTTTAACAAGGGAGATTTTGTATATCTGAAGGTATCACCAATGAAGGGAGTTACCAGTTTTGGTGTTAAAGGCAAGTTGGCACCTCGTTATATTGGACCATTTCAAATATTGGAAAGGTATGGAAAGGTGGCATATCATTTGAAGTTACTAGAACATCTCTCAGTTGTGCATGATGTGTTCCATGTTTCGCAATTAAAGAAGTGTCTTCGGGTGCCTAAGCAAAATATTGAGGTTGAAGGAGTGGAACTTGAACCTGATTTGACCTATTCTGAATATCCTATCTGAGTTCTAGATCAGAAAGACTATGTCACACGAAGGAGAACAATCAAATTCTACAAGATACAATGGAATCAACATTCCGAAGAAGAAGCTACTTGGGAATCCGAAGATTACTTGCTAGAAAAGTTTCCGGAGTTTCTTGCGTCAATATAGAATCATGTTAGTTGTGCTCTGTCGTTACAAATCATGTTTTGTAAAGAGACCTTAGCTGTTTTATGGACATGTTTTGAATGTATTCGCTCGACACATTTCCTTTTCCATTACTTACCCTCGGACTTTAAATCTCGGGACGAGATTTCTTTTAGGGGGAAGGATTGTAACACCTTGGGTGTTTAAATACTAAAACCTGCCATGTCATCATATGCATTGCACATCATTTTGGTGTTAGTGAAAAATTTTATATGTATACACTAAAACAAGTTTACCTTTATGTATATGTGTTGACTTGTATGGTTTGAATCAAGTTCAAAATCTTTGTAATGCTTTGAAATTTCCGAAAACCCTGATTTTCAGTGTTTAAATTCTACCTTGAAAACCTAATTCAAAATCTAAGCACATTTTGGGGTTGAGCCTAAAAGGAAAAGTGTAGAGCTTGTCAAGTTGTACAAAGTTTGTTTTTGGAGTTTTCAAAGTTGTTATATAAATTTTGAAGTAATTTGAAGAGGCGAAATGTACTTAAAGTGTCCCCTATTGATTTTAAACTTGCATTTCAAAATGTAGACATAATTTGGGTATGGTTATTAAAGCAAAGTTGTAGAACTTTGAATTTGGAACAACTTTTATTTTTGGAGATTTTTGAGTTACCATACAAATTTGGGAGTAATTTAGGAAATTAGGCGAGTGACAATTCTGTATTTTCAGTGAACAGTACCCGCGGGCGGCACCTCACCGCCGGCGACCTTCTTCTAGCTTCCAGTCACGCCCGTGGCCTTCTCTGGCTTCGCGCTGGCATGAGCAGGCTGCTGCATGTCATCTCCTTGCTTCCTGGCTGCTATTTAAAGCTTGTGCCACCGCCGTTCTTCTATTTTCTCCTTCCTCTACTTTTCCCGTCGCCTCCGCCGCTGCTCCGTTGAGCTGTGCCGTCGCCGTAGCGCATTCCCAGCCTCGGCAAAGCCTATCATAGCTCTACCTATTAATAGCACACCCATCTGACTCACCCTTGTAGCTTGACTTCACCGGGAAACATAGCTCGGTGCCTTTCTTCCTCACGGCCGGTAGCGTCACCGGTGATCCCGCTTCACCGTGGCCGGAGCTCTGCGGTGAGCCTCTGCTCTTGCGAAGTGTTGCTCCATCTTCTCCATGTTGCCGTGGTGCTTTGTGCCTCGTTGCTTGATCATTTTATCCACCGTAGCCACTGGAACATCGCCGTCGACGACAGCCTGCTCTGTCGTGTCTGCTCTGCTCGCCGACCCGCCTTTCGGTTGCTCCTCCGGTTCGGCCATCAACTCCAGCGTGTTTGGGGTGAGCTGTTGTTTCTTCTCAAGCAGTTTGTTTATCCGTTATCAGCCTTCCTTTGCATGCGTATCGTTGCCGCACCGCCGTGTCCGCCATGGCCGACGTCGAGCTCGGTTTGAGCTGTGACTGGTGCAATTCATGCCACTAATCGATGCGCCTCGTCGTGGTGATCACGTTGGTACCCTCGCCGTCGCTGTTGATCTCACCGGTGGCGAGAAATCGCCGGTCAATGCCCGGTCATCGTTGCTACGCGTGGGAGCACTGTGCTGACAAGTGGGGTCACCCCGTCAGTGACTGTGTTGTTTGAAAATGGAATTTTTCTTTTTCAGAAATGCATGAATAGTGCTATGATTTGTTATTTTTGTATAGAATTAATTAGAGCTCCAAAAATTATGAAAATTTTTGTGTGACCTCTCTGAGCTGTAAAATATTTAGAAAAAATATTAAATGTTGATTTTCAGTACATTTTGACTGTGATAAAAATTGCTCTAATTAATTAATAAATGAGCTTCCATGATTTTTCTAGGCTTTATTATTTATCCAAAAATTATGAAAATTATTTTGCCACTTAGTTATCATATGATGAGTCTTCACAAATATTTTGAGCTCATTTGGAAGAAGTTTATTTATTTCATAATTTTGAATTAAATAATTAATTCATAAAAGCAAATAGTAAACATTAATAATTTAGGTTTTGTTTGAATTTTTTATTGAGTGGTGACCTTGGGTCATTAGTATAGAATCATTCTTGATATTTAAAGTAAGTGTTTGAATTTATGAAATTATTTGATTAATTGTTGGTTTGCAACTGTACCGCGAAGGAAAGTTGTATTCAAGTGGTTAATTTTTGCATTCATTGTCAAGCATCATGTTTCATATCGCGCATCATATTAAACATGGCATTGTTACTACGTGTAGTGAACGAAAGCGAGAACGTGGTAGTGAATCAGGTTGAGGAGGAAGTTAATCCGTCTATTGAGGTCGGGTTTGATAATTGTGGAACGTCTTCGGAACCTGACCTTTCCATCAATCAAGGCAAGCCCCGGATGTAGAGTGATATCAGAGCGACCATTACAAAGTTTTTGTAGTATTGTTTTACAAAAACTTCAAAACGATTTGGGACAGATAAATTTAAACTGTTAATTTGGTCTAAATTGCTTCTGACTTATCTTAATTCATTCTCGCTATTCCTTATTTGATTAAAAAGGTGTTGTTCGGTGTAGTAGTAATCTTATTATGCCCTATATAATATGAACTATTGTTTATGTACTATAGGAGCTTTGATGTTTAAGTTTCGTAAGGACGATTCATGCATCATGATCAATCCATTTGTTACCTACTTCCCTCTAAGTCTGGGTTGAGTAGTGAGTCTGGGTTGAGTAGTGTAATCCATCCTTGCTTCTTTTTAGACTTTTAACAGATCGTCTTACTATTTGAAATCTTGCTTTCTACAGTATGGCTCGTACCAAGATAACGCCTCGTAAGTCTGTTGGACCCAAAGGGGTTCCTCGTCACTAGCTTGCCCCTAGGAGTAATGGTGTTAGCAGTAGCATCTTTAGGCCTGATCCCCAGGCTGAGGTACAGAGGCTTTCTGCAGAGTTAGCACAGGCTACTAGAGATAGGGCCTTGGATGCCATCTAGGTGGGCAAGTTAAGAGATCAATTGAGGTGTCGCACCACCACTCATAAGAACTGTGAGCGTATGTTAGTTCGTATGGTGGAAGAAAGAAATGAAGCTTGGCATAGAGAAGATGAAGCCGCAGGAATTAAAAGGAAGATGCAACTCTCTAAGCTTGATGAATGGCATGAAAAAACATATCACAACTCTAAGATTTACAAAGAGAGGACGAAAAGATGGCATGACAAGAAGATCAAGAAGGAGTTTGTCCCTGGAGATAAGGTATTACTTTTTAATTCCAAAGTTAAATTATTCGGGCATGGAAAACTTCAGAGCAAATAGGAAGGACCATTCAAGGTGATAAGCACTTCGTCGCATGAAGCGGTAACACTTCAAAATGACGAAGGTACGTTATTCAAGGTAAATGGCCAGTGTCTTAAGATCTTTCTAGAACCTGAAAAACCACCTGAGGATTTGGATGAGGCAGATTTTCTGATTTTATCATAGATTTACACCTCTGTCATTCTCTGTACGTTTCGTAACATGAAAATATACTTTTCAACATTAGATAAGGATAAGAAACCACCGCGAGAAAAACGCATATGAGATGATGACGTGTGGGGCCGCCCGGCCCCACGTAGAGGCCACCCAGCCCACTTGTTATCTGCCTCATGCCTAGTTAACTTTCTCATGTCTTCAAGATCCTTCCTTATTAAAATTCCATAGTTTTTACGAGACCTCCGTAGATCTTACACTACTACGCCAGCCCCCTTCCGCTACACGTGACTAGCAACAGATGAAACATCCGTATCCGATGGGCCGGTTGCACTTATCTCCTCACCCACCCATTTTTTTTATAAGGTCTTGTTTAGTTGGCGAAAGTTTTTAGGAAATGGTACTGTAGTACTTTCGTTATTATTTAGCAATTAGTGTCCAATCATAGTCTAATTAGACTTAAAAGATTCGTCTCATGAATTTCGTCTAAACTATGTAATTAGTTTTATTTTTTTATTTATATTTAATGTTTCATGTATATGTCTAAAAATTTAATGTGACGAGAAATCTTAAAAAAAATTGCAAAATTTTGGAAACTAAACCGGCACTAAGTCCACCGCAACTCCCGTCAAAACCAAATCATACCCCACGACCGCATATCTCGTCAGCTCCTCCGCATGCATCCTCCCTAAAAAAAATCGCAACTCTAATCTGGATTGCTAGGCGCCGGTGCCATCAGAGGAGAATCACCAGCTACCCAGCACTGATCTGGAGGAGTGCCTGGGGGCGAGGGTGGCGGCGATGGCGAGACCCTGCCAGCGCTGATCCGGAGGAGTGCCTGGGGTCAGCGGCGGAGGTGAGACCTTGCCAGCGCTGATCTGGAGGAGTGCCTGGGGGCGGCGATGGTGAGACCCTAGGGGCGGTGCCAGCGGCGGTGAGACCCTAGGGGCGGCGCCAACGGCGGCGAGACGCTGGCGGTGGCACCGTACCAGGAGCAGCGGCATCGTGGACCTTGTGAACAACCCTTCACCGGCTGCGACATCCTGCATATCAGCATCACAGCAACATGGGTTCCCCATAATCCCAGGTGACGTCGGAGGATAATCATAGCCTCAACTACCCAGGGCCCTTCTTCTACAGATCTACGTTGTGTTCTAAGTTCAATCACTCTGTACCCTATGCTCTCCTGTCACAGAAGTTCACTACTGTTCTTAACAAAATAGGGTCTTGCAATTTGTAGGAAATAGTGGCCGGGCAGTGTATCCAAGACTTTTGCAACCAGTTTACATGCCAAACAACATTAGTTCTTGATGAAGATCTGTTTGGGTACATGTATATCTGTACAAGTTGGCCCATGCAACAGGTTTATTATTTATACATGCTAAAAAGATCAATGCTCTTATATAGTGAAAATGAATCCTGCTTATTTTTTCTAGACTTTAGTGCTCTAACCTCCGATTGTGAGTTGTTGAAAATGTTCTAGCATTTGTCATTTTTTGTGTGTTAGTGCTCTTTATTTTTACTCGAGTTCAGTAGTTGTTGACGACCTAAACCAACACTGTAGTTGTGTAGTTTTATCGTGGCGAGGATTAGATCCTGATTTAGTTAATTTTCTTTTATTTTAGGATTATCATGGAGCTGTAAGGATCTGTTGGAAATTTGATTTCCCACACAAGAACTGTCCAGACAGTGTATATATATTGGTAAGTTTTCACACTCCCTATAAATCATTACGTGTCATTTCTGTTGGCTTGACCTTTTAATTTCGTTCATATATTCCGTAAGGCATCTGTTCGAGTGTGTTCACAATATCTTTTCAATTTCGTTCATATATTCCTTAACGCACTGTTTGAATTTGTTCACAGGACCAGATCGTAGAGTGGATGTTTAGTGATTGTTTATTTTTTGCGAACCATGTGTGCAGCAATTGTTGTGGTCTTGCACAAAGGAGATTGCAGCAGGTTTTGATATGACTGCCTGGCAGAAACTCTGCAGAAACAGGGGTCAAAGGTGAGTGCTTGATTACTGAATCCTGATTCAGATAATGTACTTGTGCAAACTAGGGCATATATCTCATGAACTCCAACATTATTATTAGATGGAATTGGGCATATATCACATTTTTTACGAAGTCAGATAGCTCTATATCACATTATTATTAGCAACGCATATATAGCCCAGGACCGACTGTGCAAACCTGTATGCAAATTGTAGTTTGACTCCACTGTGCTAAGGTTGAGATGTAATCCAACTCTACAAGTCAAAGATTAGTATATTAACCATTCTGATTTTAACTTTCTTATATTTTTGGCGTGGACTGTACATTGAAAGATCTACCTATTTTCCTTTGTAACCAAGGTGTTAAGCACATCATAAAGGTGCAGGGTCACATGATGTATTTCTACAATAGTACAGTGTGGTTAGTTTGTATGATAAACAATCAACTAAGTTGGAATCATCTAAAAAGAGTGTACCAACAGAGCAGGCATGCAACTATGGCAAGGTGGACTCATTTAATTTTTAGACTGAAAGTGTGATGCCATGTAAACCTAGAATCTGAATCCTCACATGATTAATCCTACTATGACTTCAGACATGTCTGGCTCACTTTGGAAATATGCTGATCAAAAAATTTCTGAATCTGCAGTTGTAGAGGCGCAGTGGTGGTTGTGGCATTGCAGATATGATGTTTATTCTTCAAAGAAGAGCAAGTTTGATCAAATTACTAGAAGATTAATCCCTATTGCTTTTCGAAAAACACTAGATCATGATTGAACTAGTCATGACTTTATAGTACAGTTTGTGTGACCTTATTGAAATCATGTTCCTTTATTTCGATGGGAGCTAGTTTTGTTGATAATGTTGTGAATTTCATATATAACATTTCATACGTAGGGATGTTTTTCTTATGGTATTGTACCAAAATGTTTGTATAGTTACTATATATTGCACCTTTTTTCCTCGCAGGATCGATGAAATAGGAACACGTGATGAATGGATGGTTGGTGGCATTGTAGATGGCTTATTTGTGTTTTGTATATTTTATTCCCATATGAATGTTGTATACAGAAAAATGTGCCCTGGATTTTTCAGATGGTGCTCATTGTAACGCAACAATTACTTCTTAATATATGGCTGAGAGTTTTTTATTTCTCATGTGTGAGATGATCTCCAATTTTCCATTATATTGCAAATGGATTATTTATTTATTTGGGTCCAAATTATAATAATTTCCAATATTAATGTTCATTATATGATTTATTATTCCTTGTTACGCATGTAAGCATTGCAACAATCCACACTATAAGTAGCAATGTACTATACAAACCATTCGTCTGCGGTTAGTACACACATGTAAGCGTTGCAATAGCCATCAATATCCATTGCAAGTTTGCAACAGTTATTTGTAAGTGTTACCAACACATATGTAAGCGTTGCAATATACCCTTGCAACGCCACTTCTAGCAACGTATAATAATGCGTTGGTATAGGTCTCACCAACGCATATATGAAATTGTAGCAACGCATATATATGTTGCAAAAGGGGGTGTCATTTTATAGTGTTACCCCTGTTGCAAGTTGTTTCCCCTATATAAGTGAGCCTCTACCTGCCTCTATAGCCATCCCATCAAAGCCTTCTCTCTCCAACAGCAGCAAAGCTCTCCACCTTTCTAGTTTCCATGGCCAACAAAGAGATCGTCCCCTATGGTTTTGATCCTAGCAAGAAGCCCGACGCGTTTGCGCTAACCGTCGTTCCTCTTGAAGTTACCCCCATTCGCTCAAGCCAATCTTACTTCACCCAAGCCATCCGTCGTCCGGCTCTTGTTCCACCGCCGCTGCGTCCACTTCTTGAAGACAAGCCACGTCAACAAGAGCCTCGTTTGGACCTCCAGAAGCTAATCAAGGTGACGAAGGAGATCAACCTCCTTCCTCCGAAGGGACACGAGGTGTTGACTGGAGTGAAGACCAACAAATCTGGAGATGATACATGTGCAAAATATAAGTCGGTCACCCCTCATACCACCATTGATGGAGTCCGTGCTATGCCGGATCAGATCAAGGTTGTTCCACCGAAGGAGAAGAAGAGGAAGGCGTCATCACCACCTATCCTAGAGGCTGAGAAGAGTCCAAGGATGACTATGGCCCTCCTGAAGAAGAAGATTGAAGACCTTTCCGATGTCATCTATACCCTAGAGCAAAGGATCGATGAGGAACATGTTTATCGCAAGAGCCGACATCGCAATCTTAATGCTTTAAATCACTTTGTTGTTAACATGAAGTGAGAATTAGATAGTCGATAATAAGGCATGAGTATTTAGGTCATGTGTTTAAAGATAGTATGTTTAGGTTACTCGCTTAGCTCAGATCATTCAAATATTAAAGTTTGTGTTAGGTCATCAAAAGTTTGTGTTTAGTTTGTGCTTGTGTAATAAAGTGCCTTATATATTAATGGAGTCTTATTATTATTATATTCTCTCTAATTCTTTTTGGATACGTGTTTGTCTCCACATATTGTGCATAAAGGTATACAGGAAAACAAGTGTGGGGGAAGCACACCGCAACAACAAGACGAGACTCGATCACGAAAATCACAAAATTCAAAAAGCAATGGACCAAGAACCACACTCGCCTAAGTTGGACCTAAATGGGCCCCAGAGTGGGCCGCCCGACCTCCTACATGGGCCGGTCGGCCCATCACAGCGCTGCCTCGCCTTGTGCTTCGTCCATGGTCAGGTTTGAGCCCAATACACTCTATTTTTATATGTTTCGCTTTCCATTTCGAACCGAATTAAGAATCCATTGATAAACAACTTTAAAACCTGAGGAAAGATTATTTCGGTCATGACTTAAGGATAGACTCACATAATACTTTTCCTAAAAGTCATGCTACTGTTGGGAAGTTATTATTAGGGACCCCATGTTACTTAATTTGTTATGGAATGAGATATAGTAGAATGATGAGAACTTGATTCTTAATGTCTTGTTATTGAAGAATTTTTATTTCAAAAAGCAAAAAAAAATAGCTACACCTCTCCTTTGTGGTAAGCAATGTCCCACCAAAGCCAAATATGATATATAGACTAGAGAAACCTTCTACATATACTACTTGTCATTGTGTTGAGTTTGGTCAAACCTTGTGACTCTTGTTGAGAAACTTATCATGCTCTCAAGATCAAGATCACGTACACTCCACATATATCTGTTGCTCCTATACTAGGAATACGCAACAACATGTTTTCCATCCACCCAAAAATGTTCTACTCCTATATTGGGAATAAACACAAAAATATGCTTGATAGGATAAATGCTCCAAGTTCTTATAAATGTCTCTCTTGACAAGTTTCAATTGCGGAAAGAGAGGAATGGGCTATGCAAAAGTTATTTATAAAAGAAAGAAAAAGAAAAGGTATTGAAAAAAATAGACAAGTGTCTAAGATATCTAAAACAATGGGTACTCAGATGGCCACCTAAAAAAAGGGGAAAAAGAGAGAGATGAATAAGATAGCTCATGTTTTCTTGCAAAAGTTTTTCAAGTTTCAATCAAGAGAGATATGTTTCAAGGAGCATAGTAGAATTAGGTTAGCCACCATATATATATATCCACACACATGCACATCTTGATCTAAGAGTATGGCATATTTCTCCTTGGATCCTTGTTTTGACTTTACAATATATGCAATGCAAGTATGTTTTCATATTCATCCCTACCTGAGCTCCACATAAGCTTTTAGAACTAGGTAAAAAGAAGGCAAAGTCATCAATGCCTTGGTGAGGATCCAAAAATACCACATATATAGTGATTTGAGAGTACTAAAAAAGAGAAGGCAAGCTATGTTTTGTTTTCAAAAATCTTAAAATGTTTCTCCAATTGACTTGACTGAAGGAAGATAGTGATCTGTTTCAAGCTGTTCCATTCTTCAACCGCCTAAAGTTTCATGTTAGACACTTTGAATCCTACAGTGCATGCATGACTAAAAATGGTTTTATGTTGATGACTTGTCCTAAGGTTATGTCTTGAGAAATCCATCCTTTTATCGATGATGAGTAAAAGCCGAAGTGTGGGGGAGTTTGTTGATGGTAGTTAGCATTCATCATAACTCGTCAATATAACTTGTATAAATGGCTAAAATGGATCACCAATGTAGACTTAGGGGTTTAAACTAATAAATTTCATGAGTTTTGGTGAATCTGTATTTTCAGCAGGATTTAATCAGAAAACCATCAAGGAGGATCTATTCATCAAAAGAAATCACGGAATTCCACCGCATAATTGACGTGGGAAGACTCTAGAAGACTTCAGAAGGCAAATCACCAAAGCGGGACACGTGTCTCTGACATGTGGGACCTCTTGGCCCCACCTAGAGGCCACCTGGCACCTATGGGCCCCACCTATCAGCCTCGATGTTATATCGGTTCTCCACCGCCTTAAGGATTGCATCTCCACCGTTCTTTAACTCGGTTTGATCCAAAGGCTCATGTTGGACGCTCTAGGCTATATATACCAGCCTGCACCCTCCCTCCAAGGCAGATGCCTCATTTGATCCTGAGAGCTGAGAAGCCAGAAACACTAATTCATATGTCCACCAGGATCAAGGCTAGCAATCAAGAGAAGATTAGTCCTCAATACGATCTAGTCTTATATTAGAGATAGTGAGATAGAGTGAGAGGGAAGAGTTAGAACTAGAAGACCTTAGCAGTCTCCTCTACGCTTCTATTATCTAATCTTAATTATGAAGTTGGTATAAGTTAGATTTGGTTATTCTCACACACGTTTCCTCGAGTTCGATATAAAATTGGGTACTCCCGGATAAGTGCTACATCGGTATAATATCCATGTGCTTGCGGATTATTCTATGTGCATTAATTTGTACCAACATGCCCTCAAATGACTTCTCCAACTTTCTCCATGCTTCATGAGTCATCTCAATGTTCTTGATTTCCTCAAATGTTCTCTCATCCAATGCATCATGAATAGCACTAAGAGCAATATCATTGTTTTGGAGCAATACTTCTTCGGCGGCGGTAGAAGCTTCGGCATTGGCTACCTCAATCTTGATCTCCACTACCTTCCATACCTTCATATTGATTGGCTTGATATATGTAGTCATCTTAGCCTTCCAATAAGGATAATTTGAGTCATCAAATTAGAGTGGCTTCTTGGTGTTGTTGATTTGAGCCATTTTGACATCAAAGGTTGTTAAGTCTTAAATCACGGTGACCACGTCTCTGATACCACTTGAAAGGTCCTAATGTCTAAAGGGGGGTGAATAGCCTATAAAAAATTCTACAAAACACTAAGTAAAGCGGTTAGACAAAAATAAGGCGAAGCAATACTTGTGCTAGCCTATTAAAAATGCAAGCCACCTACCACAATTCTAGTTACTATAGTCTCTAAGCACACAATGGTAAGTCACTATGACTAAGTTAGTCAGCTCTCAAAGACTAACTAAAGAGCCTCACTAACCACTAGACCTGACACAAGCTAGCTCTCAAAACTAATTACACTAAAGAGCTTAGCAACACTAGAAAAGTAAAGCAATGGTGAGGTAGTGAGGTTATACCGACGTGGCAAGCGATAATCAATCAATCAATCACAAGAGAACCAATAAAATCCTTGGGACAAGATGACACGATGATTTATCCCCAAGGTTCACTTGCTTGTCGGTAAGCTACATCCTCGTTGTAGCTATTCACCCACTTGGAGGTTCACGCGCTAATAGGCATCACACACCTAACCCACAATCGGGTACTTCACAACCAACACAAGATGGGAATACACAAGCAACGAGCAATCCACTAAAGTACCTTTTGGCTCTCTACCAGGGAAAAGTCAAGAACCCCTCACAATCACCACGATCGAAGCCAGAGACAATCACCTTCCTCCACTCGACGATCCTCACTGCACCAAGCTATATATGTGGCGACAACCACCAAGAGAAACAAGTGAAACCCGCAGTGAAACACGAACACTAAGTGCCTCCAAATACAATCACTCAAGCAATGCACTTGGATTCACTTCCAATCTCACAAAGAAGATGAATCAATGATGGAGATGAGTGGGAGGGCTTTGGCTAAGCTCACAAGGTTGCTATGTCAATGCAAATGGCCAAGAGAGTGAGCTTGAGCCGGCCATGGGGCTTAAATAGAAGCCCCCTATCGATGTTTGACCACCGATAGCCTACCACGGGGGTCCCCAGGGCAGTATGTTCGGGCTTCAGCATATGCAGAACTCAACAGTTAACGCAAGAGGATCTCGATTTATCCTAGTTCGGGCCCTCAGTCGTGGATCGAGTAATAGCCCTACTTCCAGTCGGCGTTAGCCTTTGCGTTGGATTGATTGTAAAGTGTTGGGGTTGTACAATTGTTGTCTTGAACCCCCGATCTAAGGAGCCCTGCCCTCCTTTATATAGTTAGGAGACCAGAGTCCTAGTCGGTTTACAATGAGAGTTCCTAGTAGGATTACAGAGTAATACTACTACTAAGATTATGAGAGAAGAATCCTAATTAGACTAGGTCTTCTCTCTTCCTTGTGGGGTATCCTGTGGGTCCTGCACCGACAAGCCCCCGAGCACTTCATGGTTGAGTTCTGGAAGCCTCGTCTCGTTCCTTCAAGTGTCGTCGAGTAGGAACAAGCGTCGTCCAAGTGCTTTCTTGAATGAAACCATGTAGCGCTTCATGAGATCTTTGCGTGGTGTGTACCTTTTTGAAGAAAAAAGTACTCCCATTTGTATGTAGCCCCTGAGCCTCTTGTTGTTTGGCACAAGGAGCTTTGAGGGTCTTTTATTGAAATCTCTCTGACTCTTCGTCGAAGGGTTCCCGAGCATATACCCGTTTTCTTTGTTGAGAAGAGTTTGGATTTAGCTATGTCCAGGTTCTTTTTATCTTGTGGCCTTGAAGTCGTTTGTCCTAAAGAAGTCTTCCGAGTGATGTGCGCTTTTTTTTGAAAAAAAATACACTCACTGAGTGTAGCCCCCGAGCCTCTTGCTATTTGGAACAAAAAGTTGGAGGGTCTTGAATCTAAGTTGTCTGGAAAAACTGTATACCTTTCCTTTTGCAGCCCCTAAGCGTTTATCTAGGTTGTTTTGTTCAGGAAGAACTCGGATGCAGAGTCTTGGTGTATTCTCTGGTAGTCTGCTGTTTGTCAGATGTAGTTGTGTGGTGGTTGAGTGTAAATGCCTTTTGTTCACGGGTTGTACTATGTTGGTATATTCTTCTGAATATGCTCGTCTTTGAGTACTGTTCCCTCTCTCCTGAGTCTTCCATTATTGAGTCCTGTCTTTTCACTATGTCCGTTGTTAGGCTTATTTCATTGGTACTCCTAGTCCATGTGCACCGCTCCTTTGATCTATAAATACCCTCCCGGAGTGCTTGTTTTCCTCCATTGAACATTCTGTTGAAACCTTTGTGGTCATGAACATGGTAGTTTGTGAAGTAGAGCAGCCCCCGAGCGTGTTTTGTAGTTCTTGTGCATCTTGTCGTAGCTAGAGGAAGTCTTGTAATAGGGATTAGAAATAGGCTAATCCCGCAGCAGCATTGTACCAGGATGTATGTGGAGGTAGTTGGAGAAAGTCTTGTGATGTGGGCTTCGTTCCTTCATCTAGCAGTTCTGGGATGATCCTCGTCGCCTGTCCTGAGAATGTCTGGTGCAAATCAACACCATATCTAGCATCACACTAGTCTTAGGTAGACAGATGCCTGCCGGCCTTCTCTGCTCCATGTTGTCCTGCCGTGCTGCTGATTTCTGCCTTGGATACACTGTGTCCGTCCTTTGAAGAAAATAGTATAGCTGATGGCGGTTTGTCCTTCCGAGTAGCAATTTGGGACACGTAGTCGTTACAGAGCCTAGCCATATCCGGGTTCCTCTTTGCTACTTTGCTTTTCGTGGTACCGAGTTCGTTGGGTCTTGTAAGATTTGTAATCTTCTATTTTTGAAGTTGCTTGTAATGGAGAGAGTCTTGTCTTCTGAGTTGTCATTTATTCTTCTGCTGTGGTCCTAGTTGTTCATCAGATTCCCTAGTTCTTTCAGTAAGAACCGAGTTCTTATGTTCTTTGTGAGGTAGCCCTTCTTTTCTTCATGGCTGACGGGTTATTTTTTGCAGCAATCTGATAACTCTGTCGTAGTGCTGGATGGATAAGTCTAAAATCTGCCCGTTGAATTGTACCGTTGTGTGGATTTGTGCCCTCCGTCATTTTAACTGTGTCAGTAAATGGACTGTTGCGTTCTCACACGGTGCTTTAACGGGCCTGGTGGGCCGTTGTTATCGCTGTAAAATCTATTTAAAGACCCTTCACCTTCTTTTTCTTTACTGCCCTTCTCTTGCCTTGAAAACCCTAGCTCTTAGAAATCCGCTATCGCCATTGCCACCGCCGTCTTAGCGCCACCATCCAAACTTTCTCTTCCCCTAGTTTCTTTTTTGCCTCCGTTAGTACATGGGTAAGAAGAAAAGCGCGAGCAAGTCCTAGTCTGACTTTGTGGATGAGGAATCATCTCTTTCTTTGATCGAGAACCAGGAGTTTGTGGCCATGAGGGCTGCTCAGAAGGTCTGTCCAGCTCCAACAACAACTGAAGAGTAGCTTCGTGAGCTTGTCAGCGACGGCTTGATCCAGAGCAAGGACTTTCCTGAATGGAGAGCTCCAGGCGAGCATCGGGTCCCTGCTCCCAGTCCTGGTGAGATCGTCCTCTTTGTCTCCTTTGTCCATGCTAGACTCTGCCTTCCCGCTTCTGCCTTCCTTCATCGATTCCTTAATTATTTTGGGGTTACTTTGAACCATCTTACCCCCAATGCTATCCTCCATCTTTCTGTCTTTGTTCATCTTTGCGAAACCTTTCTTGGAATTCCTCCTTCTCTTTCCCTCTTCCGTTTCTTCTTTCATCTGAAACCACAACCCCGCCGTGATGACACTTCTGTTCTTGGTGGGTGTGGGATTCAGTTTCGTCAGGGTCTCAAAATTAAATTTTTTTATTATGACTTAGTTGACTCTGTGAAGGATTGGCATTCCGAGTGGTTTTATTCTGCCAACATGATTCCTCCTCTTTCCGTTCATTCTTCTTCTGGTCCCACGGTTAACGATTGATGGGAAAAGAAACTCTTGGCGGATTATGAGAACTAGGCGATCAAGCCGCTTGTTGAGAGGATAAGTACTTTGAAATAGCAAGGTTTGACTGGCCTTGGTATTATTTCCAATTTTCTTTGCCGTCGAGTCCAACCTCTTAAGGAGCGAGAAAACTTTGGTTTTGAGTACTCTGTGGCAGAGGATCCTTCTCATATGGTCCCTGCCCTTGAGTTGACCGATGAGGAGGTGCTCGAGCGTCTTTGGAAGATGCTGAAAGGGTTGAACGTCATTCCTTACGCTGTTGTTGAGTATTGCGCTAAGAATCCTCCTCCTGTTGTGAGTTGTTTTTCTTTATTCGAGTACTTTTTGAATTTCCTTTGTGGTCTCCACCTTTGTTTAATCTTTCTCATCTGGTTGTTTTACTCTTCTTTGTAGGAATTGGGGCACAACTTTGTTGACCCAATCCCCCTTGATGTCCTCCCTGCCGTGGTGAATACTGGGGAGAATCATGATGGGGCTTCTGTAATTAGTAAGTTCCAAATCACCGCATTGTTTCCTGGAGTTTCTTCTAGAGTTGTTGATGTATATAAAGAATATGTTCCTCGTCCAGTCCCTCGAGATCCTCATAGTGTCCCGAAGAGAGGGCGAATGGATGGCTCTTCATCTGGTCTGCCTGCTTCCAAGAAGTCTCGCAAACCAAGTACTCGTCTAGGTACTCTAGTTGTAGCTAGCATGCTCTTAGGTGAGCATATTAATACTCTCTGTCTCTTTGTTTTCTTGTTTTTATCTTGAACCGAGTACTTTTGTTCTTTTTTCAGCAAGTGCCCTGGTGGCCTTGGTCAAGACCGAGGAGGAAGAGGATGATGAAGTACCCCTTATCATGCGGTGGTGAGTTGCTTTCATATTCTCCTGCCGTTGAATTCCTCCTCTTTGCTTTGACTTTAGTTTTGATCTTTTTGTAGTAATCGGACGTCGGGTATGGGTTCTTCTGAGGCTCCTATGCTGGTTTCTTCGGTCGCTCCGGTGTTGAGTTCTTCGATAGCTCTGGTACCGAGTTCTTCCGAAGCTTTGGTGTCGAGTTCTTCCGGGGCTTCGGTACCGGCTTCTTTCGGGGCTCCGGTACTGGCTTCTTTCGGGGCTCCGGTACCGGCTATACCGCTGCTGCCACCAAGTGGCGGGGATGTTTTTGCCGCCATGGTTCCCCCTACGAGGTCCTCTTTTTGTTTTGCGAAGAAGAAGATAGCTGGGTGAGTGGATTCTGGTTTCATCTCTTTGCTTCTGTTTTCTTTTTCTCTTGTTCTCATTGGCGAGTTCTTTTATCAACTTTCATGCCTTCATCTTCTCTCATCCCCCCATCGACTTCTTCTCAGCCCTCTGTTGTGCCATCGAGTACTGAGCCTCAGGACTCGTAGCACACTATTGGTGAAGTGGTTGTGGGGGCAACAAGGGTTTCTGGCGGTGATGCTGCTGCTGACTTGGTTGCCCCGGAGGTGACCATGGCCATTGCGGCGGGTCCTTCTGAAGGATTGGCCTTCGCTTCCCAGGAGATTGCTCTGGTCGTGCCTTCTTTGCCTTAGCCGGCTTCTCCTTCTCCTTCTCTTGCCTCCGGTGGTCCGCCTTTTGCCGATGATGTGGTGCAGCAGTTTGATGCTACACATCGGCTATCGAAGTTAACTACTGCCTAGGGAAGCTTATCGTCCCTTATGACTTCTTTTGGAGAAAAGCTCCAGGTAAGTTTTTTCGCCGTTCCTTCTTTGGATATTTGCTTTTCTTCTATCCTTATGCTTTGTTTTTCTTTGTCTCTTTCTGCTCAGTCCTTTTCTCACGATCATACCGGCTTTTTTTCTCATCTGAAAACGAGAAAAAGTTGTCTTCCGAAGTGAGCACCCTGAAAGCTGATCTTGACCTCCTCCGGGCCGAGATGGAGGCTGAGCGTCAAACGCATCAAGATGAGGAAAAATCTCTTCGTGCTCGGGTTGTTGAGACCGAGAAGCAGAGGGATGCCGCTTTTTAGGAGGCTCAAAAGAACTCGAAGGCCGTGAAGAACTTGGAGGTCGTGAAGAAGGAGTGCAACGGTATTGAGGGTTCTTTTTGTTTCTTTCTGCATTCAAATTCTCCTTTCTGTCGACTCGTTGTTTGCTATCTTATCCAGCTCTCCGGGTTGAAAAGCAGAAGCTCTCGGAGGGCGTTGAAGAAATGAAGACTCTTGTTCGTACAAGTCACAACAAGGCTGAGGAGGTAATTACTCATGCTAAGGAGGAACTCGCGCTTGCTAAGTTGATTAGGCGTGGAGCTGATAGAGATCTTGTGCAGGCCCAAAAAACTATTGAAGACTTGTCTGGCAAGTTGGCGACGGCTACTGAAAACTGGAAGGCTTTGTGGAAATCCTTTCGTTCAGTAGCCAACATTCTTCGAACTCCAGCGGATGATGGGCAATCTTGGGCTCAGTTGATTCCTCGAATTCTAACTTGTTTCTAAGAGTTTGTGAAGAGGTGCGCTCAACTGTGTACCAAGAATCAACTGGCCTAGGTCCGGGTTTTTCTCCAGTGGCTCCTTTGTCCAAGATAGTAGAGGAAGCTGATAGTCAAGAATACATTGATGTCGTTGAGAGGATGGAGCCTGAGGTTGAAGACTTAGCTAGTAGAATAGTAGATAATCTTAATATTGTTCTCTCTCCTCCTGATGATGAGGCTTGATGTATTTGATCTTTACGTCCGTGCTTTGTAATATGACATTATGCTTCTTTTGAATGAAGATTTTTGTTGATGTCTTCTCTGCCAGGATTCCTTGTTTATTCCTTGGATGATTTGTCCAATTGGTCAGAGTTACTTGACTTGCCGAGTACTTTGTCTTGCTTTCGTCTTCGCCTTGTAAACAACTCTGTGCGCTATTTTGACAAACTTTCTTGGTGACAACCTTTCTTGATCTGTCTAGTACTTCTTTTGTGCCATGTAAACAACTCGTTATATATATAGATCTTTGTGATGACAACCTTTCTTGATCTGTCGAGTGCTTCTTCTGTGCCATGTAAACAACTCATTATATTTAGGTCCTTGTGTTCTTAGGTATTTCCAGTGTAGCCCCCGAGCCTCTTGCTATTTGGGACAAGTAGCTGGAGGGTCTTGTCTTGAAATTTCTCTGGTCTATGCCCGGGCTTAGTTTTAGTCGTTTTTCTTTTTTGTTTCGGGTGTTAGCTTGTTGGCTACCCTCATCGGCGGGCTCAAGCGTCTTTTTAGCTATTTTGCTCTTGGTCGGGATGCTCAGGCATCTTTTCAACCATTTTGCATTTTATTTCGGATGTTAGCTTGTTAGCTACCCTCATCGGCGGGCTCAAGCGTCTTTTCAGCTATTTTGCTCTCGGTTGGGATGCTCAGGCATCTTTTCAGCCATTTTGCATTTTATTTTGGGTGTTAGCTTGTTAGCTACCCTCATCGGCGGGCCCAAGCGTCTTTTCAGCTATTTTGCTCTCGGCCGGGATGCTCAGGCGTCTTTTCAGCCATTTTGCATTTTATTTCAGGTGTTAGCTTGTTAGCTACCCTCATCGGCGGGCTCAAGCGTCTTTTCAGCTATTTTGCTCTTGGCCGAGATGCTTAGGCGTCTTTTCAGCCATTTTGCATTTTATTTCGGGTGTTAGCTTGTTAGCTACCCTCATCAGCGGGCTCAAGCATCTTTTCAGCTATTTTGCTCTCGGCCGGGATGCTCAGGCGTCTTTTTAGCCATTTTGCATTTAAGAAACAACTCGGAGGGAGCCATGAGACATATGTTTGTCGAGAGATAATCATCTTTATTGATCATGAATATTGATGTGTTACAATGATACATAGCGCTATCTTTGTTGATCATGAACGTTAATCTCTTATGTCTTGTAAACATATTTTCCCTTGAGTTGTTTTTATGCGTAGAATCTTCGTAGCTGACTGATGTGCCATGTATTGTTGACTTCTTTTCCGTCTTCAGTTATTATCTTGTATGTGCCTAGTCCGATGACTTTTGTGACTATAAAAGGACCTTCCCATGGACTAAGTAGTTTGTGGCGTCCGTTGGTTTTTTGTATTCTTCTTAGTACTAGGTCTCCGACTTGTAATGATCGAGACTAGGTATTCTTGTTGTAGTGGCGCCTTAGTCCTTGGAGGTATCTTGCTGATTGCAGGGTAGCGTTTATTCTGACTTCTTCTGTACTGTCGAGTTCTAATCTCCGGGTGTGTTCCCCTTCTCCTTCGTCATATTGCTCTATCCTTGGTGACGTCCAGATCAAGTCTGCGGGTAGTACGGCTTCTAATTCGTACACCAGGAAGAAAGGTGAGTATCCAGTGGCTCTGCTTATTTGAGTCCGTAGCCCCCATACAACCTTGGGTAATTCTTCAATCCATTTTGACCCATAGTCTACCAGTTCTTCATACAGTCTTGGTTTCAATCCAGCTAGTATGAGTCCATTAGCCCTTTCTACCTGTTCGTTGGCTTCTGGATGTGCGACTGATGCGTAATCTATGCTGAAGCCACAATCATGTGCCCAACTTTTGAATTCTGTAGCTATGAAGGGAGAACCCAAATCTGTGATGATTCGATTAGGCATGCCGAAGCGATGCATAATGTCTTGGATGAACTCGATTGCTTTGGCTGCGCTATATTTTGCGAGTGGTTTGTATTCGATCCACTTGGTGAACTTGTCAATTGCTATGAAGATGTACTCAAAACCACCCTTCGCTTTCTTGAGAGGTCCTACTTGATCCAGCCCCCAGCAGGAGAATGGCCAAGCAGGTGGTATGCAAATGAGGTTGTGGGCTGGCACATGAGCCTGTCTTGCGAACATTTGACAACTTTTGCATCTTCTGACGAGTTCTTCTATGTCTTTCAAAGCGGTTGGCCAGTAGAAACCAGTGCAAAATGCTTTGCCGACTAGTATTCTTGAGGCTGCGTGATTTCCACAGCAACCTGAGTGTATTTCGTCTAGGATTTGTTTGCCTTCTTCAAATAAGACGCATTTTAGGAGTACTCCTGATGATGCGGCTCTTCTGTATAGCTTGTCTCCTACTAGAACGTAATTCTTGCTTCTACGAACGACTCTAGTGGCTTCCTGTTTTTCCGCTGGCAACTTATTCTCTTTGATGTAATCAATAAAAACCTAGGTCCATGAAGTGGTGATTACCAAGATCTGGGTGCCTTTTGCTGAGATTTGAGGGGTTATTTCTCTGGGTTGTTTGATAGAGGGGGCTGATAACTCCTCTTTGAAAACACCGGGTGGTACCTCTGCCCTATCTGATCCAAGCTTGGCAAGGACATCTGCTGCAATGTTGGAATCCCGCAAGACATGTAGAATTTCTAATCCTTGGAAATGTTTTTTGAGTTTTCGGATTTCAGCACAGTAAGCACCCATGTTTTCTTTGGTGCAATCCCAATCTTTGTTGACTTGGTTGATGACTACTGCCAAGTCACCGTATACGAGTAATCGCTTGATTCCGAGGGTAATAGCCACTCTTAGCCCGTGTATGAGAGCTTCGTATTCTGCTTCATTGTTGGTAGCTTGCCATAATATCTAAAGGACATACTTTAGTTGTTTTCCGTCTGGAGAGATTAGGAGGACGCTTGTACTAGCTCCGCCTAGCTTGAGTGATCCATCAAAGTACATCTTCCAATGATCAAGGATGGCGCTTGACATGGGTTGTTGAATTTCTGTCCATTCGGCAACAAAATCAGCAAGGGCTTGAGATTTAATTGCTTTCCACGGGGTGAAATCGATGTTGAGAGCACCGAGTTCAACTGCCCACTTGGATATGCGTCATGTTGCATCTTTGTTGTGTAAGATGTCTCCTAGTGGAAAATCTATCACCACGGTAATCTTGTGGCTTTCAAAATAGTGACGAAGCTTGCGTGAAGTGATCAATAGGGCGTAGAGTAGTTTTTGCACATGTGGGTACCGGATTTTTTATTCTGATAGCACTTCGCTGATGTAGTATACTGGGCGTTGTACTTTATACACGCGCCCCTCTTCTTCCCTTTCCACTACTATCGACGTGCTGACTATAGTAGAAGTTGCTGCAATGTATAACATCATGTCTTCGTCTTTCTTTGGAGGTGTGAGGACTGGTGAAGAAGTGAGGTATGCCTTAAGTTTCTTGAAAGCTTCATTGGCTTCTTCCGTCCACTCGAATTTGTCTATCTTCTTTAGTAGTTTAAAGAAAGGTAACCCCTTTTCGCCGAGTCTTGATATGAAATGGTTGAGTGCCGCCATGCAGCCTGTTAGTTTTTGTACATCTTTGACGCTTCGAGGAGGGCCCATCTCTATTATGGCTCGAATTTGCTTGGCGCTTGCTTCTATTCCGCAATGACTGACCAAGAATCTAAGTAGTTGTCCTGAAGAAACTCCGAATACACACTTATTTGGGTTCAATTTCCACCTCCACCTTTTCAGATTTTCAAAGGTTTGTTTTAAGTCTTCAATCAGTGTATCCATGTTCTTTGTTTTTACAACCACATCATCTACATATGCTTCTATGTTTTCGCCAATCTGATCACCAAGGCATGTTTGGATGGCTCTTTGGTAAGTGGCTCCAGCATTCTTAAGTCCAAACGACATGGTCTTGTAGCAGTAGGTGCCGAACGGAGTGATGAAAAATGTCTTGCTTTGATCCTGTTCTTTTAATGTGATCTGGTGATATCCGGAATAGCAATCAAGAAAGGATAATAGGGCAGATCCTGCTTTTGAATCAACTATCTGATCAATGCGTGGTAGCCCAAACGGATCCTTTGGGTAGTGTTTGTTGAGATCTGTGTAGTCAACACACATGCGCCACTCGTCCGTGTTCTTTTTCTATACTAGAACTGGATTTGCTAGCCAATCTGGATGGAGAATTTCCCTGATGAATCCAGCTGCCATTAGTTTTGTAATTTCCTTTTTAATTGCTGCCTTCTTGTCAGGAGAGAATTATCGTAGTCGTTGCTTCACAGGCTTGGAGCCTTCATTGACATCAATTTTGTGCTCAGCCAACTCTCTTGGGACCCCTGGCATGTCGGCCGGCTTCCAAGCGAAGATATCCTTGTTGTCCTGAAGAAAGTTGGTGAGCGCAAGTTCCTATTTTGCTGATAGGTGGGCACTAATGGTTGCCGTTTTTGAGGGATCACCGGTGCCTAGGTTGATTTGCTTGACGTCGGCTTCTTTTGGTGGCGCTAGGATGCTTGGTCTTTTATTTGGTACCTCTAGTTCTTCTTGGCTTATTTCTGCGGCGATAGTGGCTATTTCTTTTCTTCCATCGTTTGCCTGTGCCTTTGCTGCAATTTGGATTGCCTGTACATCACAGTCAAATGCGCGCTTTAAATCACTCTGAAGAGAAAGAACACTATTAGGCCCTGGCATCTTGAGCAACAGGTACGGATAATGTGGTATTGCCATGAATTTTGCTAGTGCTGGGCGCCCGAGGATTGCGTGATATGATGAATCAAAATCTGCGACTTCAAACTTGATGAACTCTGTGCGGTAGTTGGAGGGAGTCCCAAAAGTAACTGGTAGAGTGATTTTTCCAAGTGGCATTGCTGCCTTGCCGGGTACTATGCCATAAAAGGTGTGCTTGTTGGTGTGATCATCCCGGTGAGTTGTAGTCCCATCTTCCTTAGAGTTTCTAAAAAATGATGTTGAGTCCGGCTCCTCCGTCGATTAGTACTTTCGTAACAGTCATACCGGTAATGGTTGGATCTAGAACCAATGGGTAATGGCCTGTGTTTCCTATGCTGGTCCATTGGTCTTCTCTTGAAAATTGGATTGGCTACTCTGACCAGTTGAGATATCTTGGTGTAGCAGGTTCTGCTGCCATGATCGTTCGTAATGCTAGTTTTTCTTGATGTTTGCTTCTGGAGTCTGGAACCCCGGCAAAGATTACTGTCACTGTCCCTCTGGATTTTTGGAATCCCTTGTCTTCATGGTTGTCTCCTTCTTTTTTCTGTTTGTCTTCTTTATTGTTTTCCTTGCTATCTTTTCTAGTGTTTCTTTCATTGAAGGTGTAGCAATTTCTGATGGTATGCTTTCCATTGGGGTGCAAGGGACAACGTATGTTCTCAATGTCATCATATCTTCTAGGCTTGGTAAATTTCTTTGATTTGTCAGCCATTGATACTGTGTTGTCTGGACCACACTTTCTCTCCTGATGTCTGCTGTTTCGAGGAATTTGCCTATTCGGGTTGTCTCTGTTGTTTCTATCTGGAAATCTTTCTCATGTCTTCTCCTCTGCAGTAATCATATTTTCCACTGTTCTTCTGAATTCTTCATTGTTTCTTGGGTTTTCTTTGCAGAAGTCTCAAAATTGCCACCTAGCCATGATTCCGTGAGAGAAGGCTTTGATTACTTCTCGTTGTGTGATGTCATGTACTTGAGCTCGTAGTTCGCCAAATCGTCGATAGTAATTTCTGAGACTTTGACCTCCTTTCTGCTTGAGTCCTTTTAATTCTGTGTGGGTGATTGGATGTGTAATGATTCCCGCAAAATTTTCGTAGAAAGCTCTTTGCAAATCTTCCCAATTTCTAATTGATCCTGGATTCAATTTGTCAAACCATTGAAGCGGCATGGTTTCTAGGGCCATGGGAAAGAACAAGGTTTTGATGTCATCGTCCCCTCTGGCTAATTCAATCGATTGTGAGTAAATCCTGAGCCATTGCTTTGGTTCGGTCTTGCCATCGTACTTGGAGTGGTTGGACGGTTTGAACTTATGAGGTAGTCATATTAAAGCAAGTCTGTTTGCAAAACAGGGGAATCTATCGTGCGTTTTGGCTTCTGTATATTCTGATTCTGTGCCCCCTTCTTGCCAACTATTGTCTTGGTGAGAGTAGTTCTGTGTGGCTGTCTGAGTAGGTGCTCTGCTTCTGGCCTTTCTCGGTTGCTCAACTCGGTTGTTTTGACTGTAATTTCTTCGGCTCTCTCTATTGTGACTTCCACTTGGTCTAAGTCTTTCGAAAGCAGACTTCCTTTGATTTTGATCTTCCTGTTCATGAGATGTTGCCCTTCCATCATGCATTTTAAGGACTGTTGATTGGAGAAAATCTCAGAGCTGTTCTTGTTTTTCATTGGGATATGAGGTCGCCCTGAGTTCTTCTAGCACTTCTCGGATCTTATCATAGGGTGTATTCATTGCTCGTCCTTTTTCAACCTCTCATTCTGATTTCCTTCTATTGTACTTGGCTAGGTCTGATACATATTTGATCCAAGTGTCCTTTCGCTGTTTAGCATGGTGTTGACGTCCTTGTCTCAATTTGTTCTTTCTTTCTCTCGCTTACCTCTGACTCTCAGTCTCACCATCGTGCCCCTAGATAAATGGTGATATGTTGGATTCGGACTCATCTAAAGACCTCATGTTGGGTACTTCTAGGGGGATCAATGGTGATCGAGGACGGCGAATCATGAATACTTCTCTAGTGTGAGTTGTTCTATCATCGTCGTTGATTTCCGTACTTTTAGAGATGTTGATGATTTCGGTAGAGTTTTTGAGGTCATAGATCGAATCTCCTTCTTGGTATGGTAGAGTTGCTGTTGTCGTATCATCGACTAGTTGGGTGCTGTTATCCCCAGGAACAGTGCCTGGCCAGTGAACGATGCAGTCATGAGATGTTATGGTTAAAACAAGACCTTCCTAGGCTCCTTTTAGTGGCATTCTAAGGACTGGATAGGTGGATCCTTCGCACCATGTCTGATAGGATGTTGCCATGTTGTGTAGTCTAAACAGAAGAGGACCTGACTTCTTTGAAGTACTTTCAGTGAACTCCGAGTAGTATTCTTGATATGTTGACGTCATGTTCTGGAGTTTTGTCGGAAAAGAACTCGGTTTTCCAAAAGAACTCGGATAAGACTTCGTCTCGGAAGCGGAACTTGAGTTCGAATCGGATGCGTGAAGTCGCGGAATCTGAGTTGGATTGGAAATCGCGAGCTACGCGAATCTTCCAACAAGTTGACCTATCGTTGTCGTCGAACTAAAAGAGTCCTGATGATGATCTGAATCTTCGAGGAGACGGCCTTGGAGCTTGCCATCGTCGCCTGCCTCGCATATCCATGAACCGAAGATGAAGATTGATCCCTTTGAGAAGATCATGTTGTCGAGGTCCATCGAGCTCTCGGATGCAAAGTCACCGAAATCCCCTACCTGGCGCTCTAGCTGTCGATGTTTGACCACCGATAGCCTGCCATGGGGGTCCCCGGGGCAGTATGTTCGGGCTTCAGCATATGTAGAACTCGACGGTTAACGCAAGAGATAGTCGATTTATCCTGGTTCGGGCCCTCGGTCATGGATCAAGTAATAGCCCTACTTCCAGTCGGTGTTAGCCTTTGTGTTGGATTGATTGTAAAGTGTTGTGTTGTACAATTGTTGTCTTGAACCCCCGATCTAAGGAGCCCTGCCCTCCTTTATATAGTTAGGAGACCAGAGTCCTAGTCGGTTTACAATGAGAGTTCCTAGTAGGATTACAGAGTAATACTACTACTAAGATTACGAGAGAAGAATCCTAATTAGACTAGGTCTTCTCTCTTCCTTGTGGGGTCTCCCGTGGGTCCCGCATCGACACCCCCACGAAATAGAGCCGTTGGTCACCATGGGTAGCTCACCGCAGGCCGTCAGGACATGCTAGTCAGGAGTCACAGGACGCACGCCTCCAGCGTCTAGTCGTCGGATGAGCACCACGTGTCCCCTGCTATGAACCTGAGCTGCTTATCGCCAACGTCTACTTGCCAACACTCACGCGGTTAAAGTACGACCAGACGCACCACGCCATGACCGGCCGTGGCCACGTGGAGTCTGATCGTGTGAACGCCAACACCGCCGAGCCACTGACCTAATGCGCTACACCGATGACCGGATGCTCCACCACAACGCGTCCGATCACTTCTAGTAAGGTTCCCGAGTGGCTAAAACGCGATCGGGTGCGTCAGGTCAAGCATGACCGGAGGTGCCCCTACGTCCGCTTGCTTCTTCCTCGCCTCCAAGCTTGCGTCAACATACGTCACCAGTGACCGAACTCACCACCATCACGTCCAATCGCTTGCCCTTGCCTGCATCCGGTCATAGGCCGAGAGTGGCGCCACCTCTTCACTACTGACCGAACGCGTAGGACCAGCGTCCGGTCCTGTGTTCGGTCACAAGACCAGCGCCTCCTCAACTCCAACTTCTCCACCCTTGATCAAATGTGCTAACCACCAAGTGTATCACCTTGTGCACGTGTGTTAGCATATTTTCACAAACATTTTCAAGGTTGTTAGCTCTCCACTAGATCTAAATGCATATGCAATGAGTTAGAACATCTAGTGGCACTTTGATAACCGCATTTTGATACGAGTTTCACCCCTCTTAATAGTATGGCTATCTATCCTAAATGTGATCACACCCACTAGGTGTCTTGATCACCAAAACAAAATGGCCCTGTGGATTTCACCTTTACCTTGAGCCCATTTTGTTTTTCTCTTTCTTCTTTTTCCAAGCCCAAGCACTTGATCACCATAGCTTCTCCACCATCACCATGATCTTCTCCATTTACTCCATCACTTGGAATGTGCTTCGCTATTCTCATGATCACTAGAGCAAGTAGGTTAGCACATAGGGTTTCATCAATTAACCAAAACCAAACTAGAGCTTTCAGCAGTTTAATATACTCTTCAAATTCCTTAGATTCATCCATAGAGATAGGAGCATTAAGTCTAGCAAGCAATCGAACTAGTTGTGTACGAGCAACCTTAGGACTGTACTCCCAATTACGCATACTACCGTTAGGATTAAAAGAGATATGAAACTGAGGCATGCGAGTTTTTTCATGCCTCTTAACGCATCTATCCCTATGTCAGGTGAGGTGACCAGTGCCACCACTAGAGAGAGGAGAGTACCTTCTAGCACAATGGATTCACTTAGCTGGATACCAGATCTACTTACCATCGATAGTTTTGAAAATCTTGTCAAAATCCTACCACACAAGAGAGGTAGAGGGACGTGAGCCCTTGGCGTTGTTCTCGTCCTCTACGCTTGGAGCCTTGACTTCATGATCATCGCCGAAATCGATAGGAGCCTCAACGCTACGGCCGAATAGGGCCTCGCGGTCCTCGTGCATGTCATCCTCGTCATCATCTTCAGCCATACCGCACATCCACAACTCTTCATTGGTACCGACCTCAACCGTGTCATCGTTGGAGCCAACCATCGTCACTCGTCGGTGCCCCGATTCCTCAACAACTTCAGAAAAACAAGAGATTAGTACAAATCTAGGGTTAGGGTTAGCAAGTTAGGGTTAGGGTTAGTCATACCTTTGTAGCCGGAGCACTAGAACCGCCAGCAACATCGACGAAGCATGGATCTGGCCCTCTAGTTCCTCAAGGAATTCGAATTGATTGTAGATCTAGGGAAAAACACAGAGAGTTAGAGGCAGAGACAGGCGAGCTAGGAGAACAGCTCATACGCTAAATCTGGAGCACCAGATCGAGCTGCCGGCGTCCGGTGAGGCCAACGGTGGTGATGAACGGATATGACGAGGTGGACAACAAGGAGAGGATAAGTCTACACAGACGGTGCGAGATCAAGATGAGAGGTATAGATGGTCGTATCGTGAGCCAATGCCGGCCAACGGTGGCTCAAGAGGCCACCGTAGGGCGAGAAGAAGAGAGGAGGCCGGAGGCGAGAGAGGATAGTTGCGGCGAAGAAAGGAGAGAGAGCTAGAGAGGACCAGGTTCGACCCTGACCCACTTTTGGAATAGAAGGAGCGGGGGGGGGGGGGGGGCACGATTAGGCGCGCTCGAACCGCTGTTTTTGCAGGCCTAGGCAATTGAAACACATTGTGCAAGTGACATTACACGCCCGGCTGCCTCCACCGCCGCGGCCACGCCATCAACAGTGCATCTACACAACCATGGCGCCAGAAGCGGTCATCTGTAGCTCCCTCTCTGCACATGCGTGCCTAAGTGCGGACTGATCAGCGTCTCTACGGAAACCAACGGATGACCTGATGACTCCGACATAGGATCCAGCGCCAGGACGGACAGAAGCCGCCTAGAGCCTACCTTATCGGCAGGGCGGACTCACGGACAGGCAGCAGCTGAGGTGACTAGGCGCCGTCGTCTCTCCAGTTGCCATGGCCAACCTCTCATCCTAGCTGGCGATCGAGGTCCGATGCATCACTAAAGCTAGCAAGCCTACCACCAGCAAATGCGTATGCTTCTGCTGTTGGTGGTAGACGGTTATCTTTACTGCACGACCGTGGCTTTCAAAAAGATGCATGAAGCTGGAATTTGCTTGGACCTTTCCGATGATCGCCGACTCGCCGTAGTGGATGCCTCGTCACCATATACGTGAGTGCGTAGTGGTGGGTCCGGGTGCCATCGTCGATCGACGCGTGTCAGAATACTCCCGTCATCCGAGCCTATAAAGCTGTGGCATGGGAGGTTTCGTGTTCAGAAGCTACACCTGCAGCACACAGCAGATACTCCTACTTCCAGTTCGATCGGACTCGGAGCAAAGAGAGCAGCTAGTGAGTTGCGACGATAGTGTCTGTGACTTGTGAGAACCGAGTGAGCGATCATATGGCGGCGTCTCTGCTCGGCCTGTACAGCGGCGGCAGCGGCCGGTGCGGGAGGGTCCACGCCAGGAGCGGCGGCCGCCGGTCGGCTGCGGCGGTGAAGAAGCTGCTGTCGAGGTTGAGGCGCTCTTGGAGGAGACGCGCAGCGCGGCCGAGGCGAACAGCGGTCAGGTTTGGGTATGACCTGCATAGCTACTACCGGAACTTCGACGACGGCATTGCCTCCTCCGGCCACCACCGCTTGGAGCTGTACTGTACTAATTACGTACCGGTGACTATTATTAGCTCGTGCAGTCATTGACTGATCATTATTTTTGATGGAAGTCATTCACTAGTAGAAAACAGACCTTTTATCCGAGGCAAAAATGGGCTCTAGTCCCGGCATTTTTTGCGCCCGGGAGTAGAGAGACCTTTAGTCCCGGTTGGTGTCTCCAACCGGGACTAAAGGTCCCTGCCCAACGGCTAAAAGTCCTCAAACCTTTAGTCCCGGTTGGTAACACCAACCGGGACTAAAGGTAGACCCTTTAGTCCCGGTTGGTAACACCAACCCGGACTAAAGGACCTTTAGTCCCGGTTGGTGTTACGCACCGGGACTAAAGGTCCCCTGATGGGTTAGTTCAAAAGGGAAGCATCCCATCCATTGTTAAATGTGTTGTGTAGGTGGGGTGGTAAGCTACGCGCGAGGCAATGCATGAGGTCTTGGGTACGAATCTCACGGGACGCAACGGTGGGAGGCATTATTTTTTTAAAGCTGGGAGGACCTTTAGTCCCGGTTGATGTTACGCACCGGGACTAAAGGTCCCCTTTACCTTTAGTCCCGGTTTCTGACCCGGGACTAAAGGTAGACCCTTTAGTCCCGGATGCTTACTCCCGGGTGGGGAACCGGGACTAGAGGGGGTTCCCCACCGGGAGTAAAGCCCATCTCTGTATTAGTGATTGACTCATTATTGTACAGGGATCACTGCTCCCTTTGCTTCTTCTGTGTAGTCAGGACTCAGGAGTAGTATATATGTAAGAGTAAGACTAAATCTGCGATCGATCAGCAGAATAATGATGCTTTTTGTTGTAGAGCTAGGCCGCGTTTAGTTCGTCTCCTGAATCGGCGCCGGCAAAATTTTCAGCACTGTAGCTACACTGTAGCGTTTTGTTTTTATTTGGTAATAATTGTTCGATCGTTGACTAATTAGGCTCAAAACGTTCGTCTCGCAAAGTACAACCAAACTGTGCAATTAGTTTTTGATTTCGTCAACATTTAGTACTCCATACATGTACCGCAAGTTTGATGTGACGGGGAATCTTCTTTTTGCATAGTATCAAAGTTGGGAGTTTTGGTGGAACTAAACAAGGCCCTATTTGAAGCTTGTAATAGAAATGGTTTCTGTATAATTAAACCGTTATGAGATTTTCTGTCCTGTGTTCAGGCATACGCATGTGCCACACCCATATCCAATTGTTCATCTACCTGGGCTTTTTTTTTCTAGAACACGCTCGCGAGCCGAAGAGCTATGTAAGAAGAGAAACATCTGCCCAAACTAGCTTCTTGTAGATTTTTAGGAGACAAGCAAAACTGAAATACTAAAGGTAGATGGCCGGCAGGCACTGGTTTTTCAGTTCACAATAAACTTTTTAGATGATGGAACACTCACAAAAAAAACTAAACGCGAAACTCAAAATCCAAATCGCATGTCTTTGACGTGATTGATCCTGACATGCAGCACAGACAAACTACAGCCATTACTTGTTATCAGTCGAGGTTATGGATGAAGGGCCGACCTTACATGTTCAAGCTCTCTAGGAATTTTTAGGTGCATATTTGTTTTAGTTAAAATATCCACTTCTAGGTTTATAATTTTGAGTTAAATATACCATTAGCCCATAAATTTTTCATTGTATGTCATTTCTGTTTATGAACTCGAAAAACGTATTTCTGGGTCACTAAATATCCAAGGGTACACGAGGAGTCCATGTTGCCCATATGTCAATACGTGGCAATTGCCATGGCGTGATGATGTTGATGACTGACCCATGGAATCCACATGTCATCGAGATCGTGTTTCTCTTCCCTCGTCCATTGCTTTCTTTGTATAGCTTTCGGTGACAGTTGGCGGATACCCGCTAGTTGTGACCACAATTAGGGATGAGTAGGCGCCGCCGTGTCTCCAGTTGCCATGGCCAACCTCTCATCCTAGCTGGCGCTGTTGGTGGTAGACGGTTTCTCTTTCTTTCGACTGCACGACAGCGGCTTCAAAAAGATGCATACATGAAGCTGCATTTTGCTTGGACCTTTCGGATGATCGCCTTAGTGGATGCCTCGTCACCATGTACGTGAGGGCGTGCTGGTGGGTCCGGGTGCCGTCGTCGATCGACACGTGTCAGGATACTCCCACCATCTCAGCTTATAAAAGCTGCGGCATGGGAGGTTTCGTTTTGCAGAACATCTTCAGAAGCTACAGCTGCAGACCACAGATACTCTCCAGCTCGGAGCAAAGAGCACGTAGTTAGTCGCAAAGAGTGTCTGGCAGTCTGGGACTTGTGACAACCGAGTGAACGATCGGCGGCGTCTCTGCTCGGCCTGTACAGTGGCGGCAGCGGCCCGTGCCGGAGGGTCCACGCCAGGGGCGGCGGCCGCCGGTCGGCTGCGACGGTGAAGCAGTTGCTGTCGAGGTTGAGGTGCTCTTGGAGGAGACGCGTGGCGCAGCCGAGGCGAAGCGCGGTGAGGTTCGGGTATGACCTGCATAGCTACTCCCAGAACTTCGACGACGGCATTGCCTCCCCCTCCGGACACCTCTGCTTGTAGCTGTGCCTAGCCGCAACAATTCCCTCTTGCCACTTCTGTACTTATGGTTGCTATTGTTAGCTCGTGCAGTCACTGACCCATTGTATAGGATCACTACTCCCTAAGCTTCTTCTCTGTAGTCAGGACACAGGAGTAGTATATATGTAAGACTAAATCTGCCATCGATCAGCAGAATGATGCTTTATTGTGGAGCTATTTAATTTGAAGCTTGGAATAGAAATGGTTTCTGTATAATTAATCTGATCCTGTGATCTTCTCTCCTGTGTTCAGGCATACGCATGTGCCAGTGCCACACCCGTATCCAACTTCATCTACCTGAGTTTTTTTTTTTCTCAGACACGCTCGCGAGCCGAAGAGCTATGTAAGAAGAGGAACATCTGCCAAGACTATATCTATCTACTTGTAGATTTTTGAGATAAGCAAAACTGAAATACTAAAGGTAGATGGCCGGCAGCCACAGGTGCCCAGCTGCATTGCTGGCAGTAGCTTCGGTTTAGTGCTGCAAGGCTTAGTCGCAAAATTCAGTGTTGTATATAATTGCTTATGTTCTGTGATCTGCGCTTCTATGGTTCTTGGTCTGCCCCTTGCACCGCTAAGAATTAGCTAGAGCGCGCTTTGCAATTGTAACAAATCCCCTTCCCTCTTAATGAAACACTTACGTCCCGGCTCATGTTCGTGAAAAAAGTTAAAACTTTTTAGATGATGGAACACTCACAAGAAACTAAACGCGAAACTCAAAAACCAAATCGCATGAGTTTGACGTGATTGATCCTGAGATCCAGCACAGACAAACTGCGGCCATTATTTGCATCCTTCAACTCGCAGTTATCAGTCGAGGCTATGGATGAAGGTCCAACCTTATATGTTCAAGCCCTCCATAAATTTTTGGTGTATATATTTTCTTTGTTAAAAATATCCACCTAGATACTCCTAGGTTTATAATTTTGATTTAATATACCATTAGTCCATAATTTTCTCTCTATGAGCCTGCTATCGGCTGTACTGGCTGCAACTTATTTGCGGCTACAGCTGGAGCAGCCAGTTAGCAGCAGCTACAGTACATGCAGACACATTCGGTTCAATAAGCCACAGCCCAATAAGCCTATTCAGTTCAAGCGAGCAAGCCGTATATCATTTAGGTTTATGAACTCTGAAAACGTATTTTTGGGTCACTAAACTTGTCCAAGGTACACCATGGGTCTATATTGCCCGTGTGAACAGTGGCAGACTGGCAGTTGATGTGGCGTTATGATGTTGATGACACTGACCTATGGAATCCACATGTCATCTAGATCGTGTTTCTCTTCTCTCATCTTCTCTCATCCATTGCTTTCTCTGTATAGCTTTGGGTGACACTTGGCGGATGCTCTCTAGTTGTGACCACGATTTTAGGGATGAAGGTCCAATACATATGGTGGTAAATGGCATGTTTCAACTATTGCATGGATGACATGTGGACCTAAGTACCACATAAAGATAAGTTTATGGACCACAGTTGTATTTAACTCTATAATTTTTTAAAGTAAAGATGAAGAATAGACATGACACATGGAAATTTTGATGTTGACTCAAAATAGAAAAAACTTCAAAAAAATAGAAAACAGACTTTTTATATGCCTCCAACATCTAATTTTCGGAGCACCACTACCGGAGGCGGGCTCTTTGCCGAGTGCATGTTGCACTCGGCAAAGGCAGCTTTGCACTCGGCAAAGCCTTTGCCGAGTGCAACACTCGGCAAAGAGCCTCCGTCGAATCCCCTTCCGGTAAAGGCTGCTTTGCCGAGTGCCAAATTTCGGGCACTCGGCAAAGGCTTTGCCGAGTGCCGTACGGGCACTCGGCAAAGATTTAACGCCGTCGGCCGACGGCCGACGCCGTCTAATTTTTTTTTAAAAAAAACTCTTTGCCGAGTGCCACAGCTCTGGCACTCGACAAAGAAATCTTTTTTTTAAACCTCTTTGCCGAGTGCCACAGCACCGGCACTCGACAAAGGGTGTTTTTTTATTATTTTTTTTTTATTTTCTTTGCCGAGTGCAATGGTCATTGCACTCGGCAAAGCCACCTCTAAATTTCTTTTTTTTTTTTTTTTGCTTTTTCATTTAAACAACAATGCATATATATATAATAGAAACCACAATTCAACAGCAATAAATTACAAACCACATTTATATATTACAAACGACCAAATTTGTCGGAAATCCACAATTTATTACAAACCACAAGTTCATAGTCCACAAGTTCACAAGTTCCATACATAGAAACTACTCCGCAAGCGGCTCACGGCGACTGCACCCTAGCGTGCGATCCCGGCGATGGTCCGGGTGCGGATGGCCCGACTTGCGATGCCGGCGACCCTCCGACCTGGTTCGACGCCGCCCCCGATGTCCGCTGCACAAAAAAGAAGATATTGCACGTGAGTGACAAGATAAAAATGTAAGTAGTTTAAAGAAAAGTTGAAAATTTCGGCAGCACCTCCCCTGCACGGGGACGTTTCCAAAACCTGCAAGAAAAACGTCGGCACGAAGGCCGACAACCACATTTCTGGCACGAAGGCCGACACATCAACTAACCCAGCACGAAGGCCCACACATCAACAAATCCGGCACGAAGGCCATCTCTAGGTTTGACACTAAGCATGAGCACAGAAAGTAAAACATACTCACCGGAGTAGACTGTGGTGGTGGTTGTGGTGCAAGCAGGTGTAGTGGGATCTGCCAACCTTGTTCCTCCCCAAGTTGTTGCACGAACCTGAGCAAACCTTCTTGCTGGGCCTCAACAGCTTGTAGCCTCTAACGCTCGGCCTCCCGCTCGGCCCGCTCAGCTTCCTGGGCCTCCTGCTGGGCCCAAAGTTGCTGCAGCTCGGCCTGCAACATTTGACCCCAATATTTCAATATTGCAGAGCTAAGGAACGTAAAAGTCAAAGAACGACGAATGAAACTAGAATACTTACCTAGAGTGCCACCACCGTTGTCGGTCGTTGGCTTATGGGCACGCTAGAGCTCGTGCTCGCTGCTCGGAGGCGGTTCAGAGGAGGAGTAGAGCCCGTGGTGAGGACGTCGTCGCCAAGCCAGAACCGCCCATTCTTCTTGCCTTCCCCCACCCGCATCATGATCTCAGGATCAAGGTGCTCCTCGGTCCTCGGATCGTAGGCCGGCCCGTGGACTGACCTTGCCGCCTCCGTGTAAGAAGTGAGGCGGGTGTGGATGCTGGAGTTGGTGTATGCCTCTGGGCCTGCATCCGGGTTGTACTCGATGTTGGACCTTGCCGGGCCCATGTGGGCCAGAGCATACGCCGTGAGTTGGCCAATTGGCTGGCCACCGTGCGCCGCCAACTGCGAGAAAGACAACAACATGTGGTTAGAAATTATGCAGAATTGAGCGTGGCTAGATTAGACAAATGGTGCAGACTTACATATGTCTTTGCATACTTGCTAAGGCTGGCGCTGCCCTGATGGTGAGGGGCACCTGGCATCAGCGCTCGCTGGTCACTTTTCTCCTGGTGCTCCTTCTGCCAGTCCACGTCCAGCCATTTGTCCACTATAGCAGCCCAGCAATCGGGGTGGGTGGCGCACCAGCTTGGAATCACCTACAAGCCATCAGAAGATCAAATTAGGCATAGTTAATCTCAAAATAAATCAACAGGAGATGTTTTCTATTTACCTGTAGGTACTGCTCCCTTGTCAGAATCTTTGTCTATCTCCTCGCCTGTGTTTTGTTGATTCTTCTCTTACGGTAGGTGGCGTTGTAGTCAACGTGCGCCTGGAGGCGGGCCTCGTAATACAAGTCCGAGACACGCCTTTTACAGGAAGCGTAAGCCACCTGATACGCCCTTGCCTCCTAGCCCGGCTGGCATCTGAAGAAGTCCTGCATAAAGACACGAGGTATCCATTATTTTATTTGAAGAATGTCCAATGAATGCAATGAATTGAGGCTTACCCACAACTCCAAAATCACCTGATCCGCCAAGTTTCTGTGCAGAGCATCGGTGGCGACGAGGGCGTAGTGGTCGAACGAGGGTACCTCTGGGTCCTCATCCTCTGACGTCCACACCAGGCTAGGGAAGTGTTCCCTACATAGAAGTCCTAGGATCCCATTGACATTGCGAGCCGGGACCCCCTCCTCCATAAGCATCCAGTTCCTGCACAAGTGATCCCATTGACATTAGCTCTTATTATGATTTTTCAACATATCAAATGAAGAACATATGAAGTTACTTACTTATCCCCCTCGGGTGCAATCAGTGGGCGACATTCGGGTGCAATCAGTCGCTTCGGGAGCTGGCTGGGACCTCGCAAGTAGGGTTTCAAGGCTGAAGAGGAAGTCGAAGCCCCTCCCCCCTCCTCGGACATGTGCGGAACCCCCTCCTCAGACACGTGTGGAACGATGTTGTCGTACATCTATGGACCCGCATCCTCGCCCACCATGGGCAGAGGGACGTCGTCATCCCTAGAAGTGCACGAGGAGCCAAGGTCGTGGTCAGTTGACGGCTCTCGCCTGGGCCTGCCCCTCGACCTCCTCTACCTCTCTAACATCTCCGCCTCCATGTCCTCAGCCGGTGGCGTGTCCCTCGGTCTCGAGTAAGTCGACTGACACCTCCTAGTGGGCCCCATGACCTGCAATTAAAAAGAATAAACCAGTATTAGTACAGATAAACGAGAAGTACTTAGCAAGGGATGCAAAATAAAGAAAATGTAATTACAAAATAACATAGTATTACATGTATTTCTAATATTCTTCATGATCGGGATTATCTGGACGATAGGTATCGTCATCACTATCAAGAGCCTCCAAATCATCAACAGCCTCATCCTCATCGTTATCATTGTCAAGTACAAGTCCGTCAAGCATTTTCAAGTCTCTCGGATCATGCACCTCATCTGTAGCTTCCTCGTCAACAACCCATTCCTCATCTACTTCCATTTCAATCTCTCTGGTTAAGTCTATCTCAAGCATCCCTGGTAGCCCCTCGTCTTGTTGATAGAACTCCCCGTCATGCGTGGGTGGGTTCAAGTTGTAATCATCATCGTTTGGGGGAGGACATTTACCATGTGGTGATACCTTATGCACAATATACCAACCCTGAAGACGTGGGTCGGTTTTGCAAGCATATGGACAATAATAAACTTGCCTGGCTTGTTGAGCCACAATATAGACATCATCTCCTAGATAGAAGGAATCATGTCTAGTTTCGACTATCCCAAATTTAGGAGACTTTTTCGATACTGCAGGATCAAACCACTGGCATTTGAATATGACTGGCTTAGGTGCTTTTTCACCATGGAATTCGAGCTCGTATATTTCTTCAACTGTGCCATAATAGTCCTCCTGCTCCTCGCCGGGCGTAACTACTCTGGGCGTAAGTACTCCGGTATTGGTGGTCCTTGGATTGGGCTGACTCTTCTCGTAGCTTGTTGTGTGAAAGTGATATCCATTCACGTCATAAGCGTTAAATGATGAGACCTTATAGTCAAAGCCTCTGGCCACTTGTCGTAATTCGACACTTATAGACAAATCACTTTGGCACTGCAAGCTCAAGCCGGAGAGAAATGAAATTAGGCAACTAGGAACGCCAAAATTGAAATGACCTAAGTTGGTCAGAAGGTACCTTTCTTTGGAACCATGTAATGAAATCAGGCCAACCATGTTGAAGAAGGGTCTCTCGTTCATGGTCAGAAGGTGGCCCTGAAAGATGCCAGTATTGATCAAAAAATTCCCTGCACCGACAAGCAACAAGGTTGTTGGATGCAGAAAATTTATGAAGTATGTAACAAGTTCATTGAGAACTTACCCCTGATACTTGTTGACTTTGTCAAGGTTAGTCAACACGTAGAGCATGATCTTGCACCACTCTTCATTGGTCACCCTCTTTTTGGCCGCTCCACTTGATCTCCCGCGTTGCCCTTTGAATAGGCTGTGGGTTGATTCATTTTTGTCCTCGTTGTAACGAGGGGGTGGGTTATGCATGCTAGGAAGCTTCTCACTATAGTACAATGTTGTGAAGTTTGACACCTCCTCACGAATGAATGACTCTGCTATGGAAGCCTCAATCTGTCCTTTGTTTCCACATTTCTGACGAACAGTCTTTAGACATCTCTCGATTGGATAGCACCAACGGTTCTGCATGGGCCCCCCATTTGTACCTCGTTCAGGAGGTGTAAAATCAAATGCTGCATCGATAAGAAAAAGCCAGGTGGAAAGATCTTCTCCAACTTACAGAGCAACTCGGGTGCCATTTTTTCCAACTCCTCAACCACTTTCAGAGATATCTCCTTGGCACAAAGCTGGCAGAAGAAAAAGCTCAGCTCTGCCAGCACCTTCCAGACATGCTCAGGGACGTAGCCTCAAACCATCGATGGAAGAAGCCGCTCAATCCATTTGTGGAAGTCATGACTCTTCATCCTTAAGACTCGGCCAGTATCTGGGTTTGCTCCCCTCCTTAGATTCGCTGCAAAACCATCAGGGAAACTTAACGTCTGCATCCATTGTATCACTTCCGTCCTGTGCTTCTTTTCCAAGACATAATCGGCCTTAGGCCTTTTCCATGGTTTGCCGTCTCTTGGAGGCAGCATCTGCAGCTTTGGTCTGTCGCATAGTGTTGCCATGTCTACTCTAGCCTTAGGGTTGTCCTTTGTCTTGTCAGAAATGTCCATGAGTGTTGCCCAAAGTGCTTCGGTGACATTCTTCTCAGTGTGCATTACATCTATGTTATGTGGAAGGAGAAGGTCATTAAAATAGGGAAGCCTCTCCAATCCCGACTTATGAGTCCACATATGTTCCACACCATAGCCCACAAAGCGATCTTTGTTTGGATTAACATTCTTTCTTTTACCCTTCTTTGGATTATCTTTCTGCGCCGGGAGCATGAGAGCATCTATCTGAGCATGAACTTGGGCACTAGTCATCTTCTGAGGTGCAGGGTCGATCACCGTGACACCTTTTGTGAAGTTCTTGGTGTCTCCTCTGAATGCATGGTCAAGAGGGAGGAACTATCGATGCTTGTCGAACGACGAGAACTTCCCACCCTTCTTCAACCAAATGAACTATAGAGCTGCCTTGCATACCGGGCATGGAAACTTCCCGTGGACACACCAGCCGGTGATTATCCCATATGCCAGGAAGTCATGCATGGAGTACTGGTACCAAACATACATTCTAAAGTTCTTCTTTGTAGCTCGGTCGTAAGTCCATACGCCTTCATTCCAAGCCTTAATCAATTCATCATAAATAGGCTGCATGTACACACCCATTTTGTTTCCCGGGTGTCCAGGAATTATCAACGTCAAGAATATGTTTTGCCGTTGAAGTAGGGCCCGGGGGGGAGATTGAGGGGAATAGCGAACACGGGCCAACAAGTGTATGGGGCCGATATCATTTCATAAGGATTGAACCCATCCATTGCTAGCGCAACACGTACATTATAGGCCTCTTCATCTTTGCCACGATGGTTGCCATTAAAGCTTTTCCATGCTTCACCATCTGCTGGATGTACCATCTTGTCAGGATTGTATCGAACACCATTCTTGTGCCATGTCATCTGTTTTGCGGACTCCTTGGACATGAATAGCCGTTGGAGCCTCGGTATGATTGGAAGGTGTCTTAGGACTTTCATGGGGATGTCCTCATTCTGCTCCTTCTTTCCATCACCTTTGTCTACCTCCACATACCTAGAGGATTTACACTTTGGACAGTACTTTGCATCCTTGTGTTCTTCCCTAAATAGGACGCACCCCTTCGGACAACAATGTATCTGCTCATACGGCATCTTCAGTGCCTGAAGGAGTCTCGTTGACTCGTACAAGCTGCTCGGCAGATGATGACCCTCCGGAAGCAGCCCCCCAATAATTGCCATCATAGCATCGAAGCAGGCTTGAGTCATGTTGTGCTGGGACTTCAACCCTAGTAGGCGGCCAATGGCATCCAGTTGAGAAACCGTTGTCTTCTCATGTAGGACCTTCTGTGCCGAATCCAACATGGCAAAGAACGCCTTAGCGCTTGGCTCTGGCTCCTCCTCCTCATCCTCCTGCTCGTCCTCCGTAGGCCTTTCAGCAAACGTCGCATCCTCATAGTCACCTAACCATCCTGGTACCCCGCCATCACCGTCAAATGCCTCCAAGCGTCGTCTCACGGCCTCCTCTCTAGGACGATAGGCTTCACCATGGGACACCCACCGGGTATAGTTTGGCATAAATCCATACTTGCAAAAATGCTGCACCTTGACTTCCCTTGTTTTTCTTTTCTTGTTTTCACATTGGCTGCAGGGACAGAACGTGTCTCTCGCTTCCTTAGCTGCCTTAAATACATGGTCCAAGAATTTCTCGGTCTTATCCATCCATTCACGGGTGATTTGAGCCTGACTTGGGCGTCCCATGTACATCCACTCACGGTTATCCATCCTCTAGCATATACACATAACGGAGTAATATAACCATCAGTTGCATCTGCATGGCGTGCCTACTGTCTAATAGGTGAGGATAGGTCCTAATCCCACCCGCAGATGCGTAGATGAGGTTAGTTTCCATGCTCTACCCCGATCCGAGACAGAATTTCGGCAGCACCTCCCCGCTGTTCTCCCGATACACGTCCTGGAAGAGAGAGTATGTATCCGGAGAACAACAGTGAGGTGGTGCTGAAACTCCATCTCGGATCCAAGCAGAACATGGAAACTAACCCATCTACGCATCCGCGGGCTGTCCAAAAAACATGGACAATCCGAAACAGATACGGTCATAGATATGCAGAGATCCGTATACCTCCAACCGTATCTATTTCGGACGGGAGACGCCTAACTGGGCTACACTGATCTACATACTACAACGGTAAGGAACAGAGATCAATTATACCTAGGGTGGCGGTGGAGACAGGCTAGCGGCGTAGTGGCGAGTCGGTGCAGTGGCGAGTCGGCGCTGTGGAGATAGCTGGGTTTTAGGCATCCGACATCGCAACTTGCTCAAAACCTTCTTAATTTTTTACCATAGATTCTACATGCGATAACACAATGCTCCAACAAGTTTCGTCATTTTTGGACTTCGTTCGGATTTTATATAATTTAAATACACTTTTCCAGCAGGTACCTCGTCATGTTACGTCAACAAGATGCTCGAAATTTCATGTGAGTTCCTGGATACGGCCTCAACATACACCAAATATCATGAATATCATTTTTTGAACGACCAAATTCGATTATTCCATGCACCTGCAGTTCAAATTTGAAATATTCCATAAAATTCAACGAAACAAAAAACTAACAAAATATAGCAAAAAAAGTCAAAATTGTTCCAAATTTGAACATGGAGTTTTAAATAATTTGGGAAGGACTCACAAAAAAATGGGTCAAAAAAACCAAAAAATTTTTTTTGCCGAGTGCCGGCCCTGGCACTCGGCAAAGAGGTCCTTTGCCGATGCCAGGAAGTGGCACTCGGCAAAGAAGGAATCTTTACTGAGTGCAGGGCCTTGGCACTTGGCAAAGGCCCTCTTTGCCGAGTGCTAGGGCCGGCACTCGGCAAAGAATTTTTTTTAAATTTGACGGCGTGGGCGGGCTCGGCCGTCAAGTGCCATTTTTTTGCCGAGTGTTGCACTCGGCAAAGAGGGCTTTTGCCGAGTGCCGCCCTTTGCCGAGTGCCGGGCACTCTGTGGCACTCGGCAAAGCCACTCTTTGCCGAGTGCTAGACTTTGCCGAGTGCCACCCGGTCCGGCACTCGGCAAAGAGTGGCTTCGCCGAGTGCCCGATTTTTGGCACTCGGCAAATCTGCGTTCTCCCGTAGTGCACCCAGTTATACCAGCGATGAAGTCATGTCATCTGATTTACACATTTAGCTTCCCCATCTCAGGTGAGTGGTCAAGATCTCTAGCAAGGGTTTAGCTAGGGTTTGGAGTTCGTGGTTTTGGCTTCAGAAAGTCTTCATATCATCTTTGGCATTAAGGGAAGAATTGTAGGGGTGGTGTACTGACCGATGACGGTGAAACAAGATGACGGGGCAATGAACCAGAGTGTTGAACGTCATGTTTGTCCATTGAAGAAGCCAAGACACACTAGTAGAGAAATGGGTTATAGTCCCAGTTGGAAACTGGCTTTAGTCCCGGTTTCCCAACCGGGACTACGAATCCAGGACTAAAGGTCCTAGCCTTTGGTCCTGGGTCACATAACCGGGACTAAAGGTCCATCATCAGGAGAAAAATAAACGAAATTGTAGGGAGACCTCTCTTGCGATGTGTGAGATTCGAACCCAGGACCTCTTTCCTCGCGCATAAACTCCTTACCAATTCAGCTGTACACCACATGTGACAGGGTCCTGGACACTCTCCTTTTGAATTGACCTGTGGGGTACCTTTAGTCCCGGGTGGGAGACCTTTAATCCGGGTTGGTGACACCAACCAAGACTAAAATGTCACCCTTTAGTCCCGGTTGGTATTACCAACCGAGACTAAAGGTTGAAGGACCTTTAGTCCGGGTTGGTAACACTAACTGGGACTAAAGGTGGCCTGCTGTGAAAGCGTGCCAGGACAGGGGCCTTTAGTCCCTGTTGGTAGCTCCAACCGGGACTAATTCTTTCTTTACTCCCGGACGCAAAAAATACCAAGACTAAAGCCCAAAATTGAAGCGGATAAAAGGTCATTTCTCTACTAGTGACAAACATATTGGCGATAACCGACATATTAGTGTTAGTGTGGCCATTGGTAGCATTTCTAGTGGCAGGGGTACCATTGTCAAAGCCGGGTGGGGAGAGATGGTGGTGAGCATTGCACTTGCACTTAGTTGCTCATGGATGGATGAAGGAAGAGTGGTGGGAAGGAGCTAAAAGAGAGATATTTGGTCCAAGCCATTTATTATAGATCCAACAGTAAAAAAATCGAGTGATCACACACTAGAACACTTGATCGACACCTATAACACATCTATATAGAAAGATGCAAAATTATTTTTTAATCAAATCGCTACTTTTTTATAAAAAAACATGCTTGGCACGTGTTTCATTAAGAAGATCAAATCACCACTGATGTTAATTCGATCAAAAGGGAGTACCATTAGCGAAATCTAACACAGGGCGAAGTCTTTCCGAAATGGGCAGGTCATACTTGGACTATGATGACTCGGATGATTTGTTCAACTTGATTCCCATTGCCCACATGGCCACATATATACCGCCACCACCAACAACTGGCCGGGCTTTTGTGTGATCTGTTGACCATCCTCCGATCAGGCTGATGACTCGATCAGTCACATGCATGCAAAGTATCAGCTTCCTCTCAGTGTCTCAGCTAAAGATTTTCGCTTAACACCAGTGCGCCCCCTTTTTTATTTATTTGCATCGGTTGTGGACAACACTTTGCAGGACGTAGAAATTGGTTGTAGTGGGTAGATGAACTTGAACATTCTCCGCTCCCGTATTGATCCTACGCAGGATGACTGGACAACATCTCCCTTTGAAGATGTCCAAATTGAAAGATCATGTTGTGAGATTTTGTTACGCACGTGTCATGCGTAACATATAGAGATATATAGTTTTCGATTGTGTACATGTTGCTTACTGCCTACTTGCCTAGTTCAGTACAAGGGTAAAGGGCCATCTGCCGGAACCGTATGTACTATCGGAATAACTAACCAGTCGGCCTGCGATATGCCATATTGCCATGCATGTTCAGCACACTATTTTTGCACGCGGGTAAAGGCAATAATATGGTATTGTGCATGCATGTGACATTCCACACGGACTGTCGCCGCCGGGATATTTAGGCTTGTTTAGTTTCTTTCTTAAAAAATAACTAATCGTAAAGATTGCGATTAATTTACGAGACGAATTTTTTAAACCTAATTAGTCTAGGATTTGACAATGTGTTGCTACAGTAAAGCTATCCCAACACTCCCATGTAATACCCGATGTGATACCCCTAAACTTTAGCCCCTGAATTTAAATACCACCTTAATTATTTGCCATGCTATGGATGAAAGCTCTCTATTTTTCAGTTTTATACGTGTTCCTAGATTTGCTATCGCAAATAGTGAATCTCATATACTTTTGCTGACACGTCACGCCACATTGGCAATCCAGAGCAGCAATGCCCCTGACAGACCTAAATTGACACGGAAAAAGACCTATTTACCCCCTGCTTTTCTCCTTCCCTCGTTGAGGCGTGGGCCCTACATGTGAGCTTCTTCCTCGACCTCCGGCCATCACATGTCACCACGCAGCAAAGGTGAGGAGTTCGTGCAGTCCTTGGCGACACCAGAAATTGAACAACCCTGAAGACGGAGATTGAACCTAACACTAGCAATTGGGCGGACGACAAGAGAAGAGAAGGGGCATGCTCACATGCAGGATGCGCATGGCAGACACGCACGTACGTTGTACGGTGACGATTCATGGCCAGGTGGTGAACTCGAAGACCTTGCCGACGATCTCGAGACCGGTGGGGATCTGCCAGACGAAGGGCAGCGTGGAGGCTGCGGGCCGTCTCGTCCCGCATCGCTGGGACGAGCGTGGCCGCGGCCGCCCACAGCACGGTGATGGCGGCGCCCGCGAAGAGGGTGAGGGCCCGGGAATAGCTTGCCGGTGCGGAACCAGGTGTTGAGCGCGCCCTAGCCGACGGACTCGAGCACGCCGAGGCCGAGCAGGATGGACCGCCAGCGCTGGTCCGGCGGCAGTGCCAGCAGCGTCACCGCGGCGGACGCCCGCGCCGCCGCCAGGAGCAGCAGTTCTTGGCCGTCGGCTGCTGCTTGCTGGGGTGGTTGTTGCTACTGTGCTTGGGAGAAGGGGGTCGGCGGTCGCGGAGCAGCAGGCCAGAAGGAGCCGGTCCCGGACGACCGTGAGGGGCGCGGCCATGGCCCTTGGATCGATTGGTGAGTGGTGACTCGTTGGTGGGGATGGAGGACGAGAGGGAGAAGGAGATAAGGCGACCCAGTGCGAGTGGAGGAGACGACAAGTAGCACAGGCAGCGTGTGCTCTGCTGCCTGGTGATGGCCAAGAAGAAGCTGACATACGGAGCCCACGCGTCAACGAGTAGAGGGAAAAAAATAGTGGGGACAAATAGGTCTTTTTCCGTTCCAAGTTGGGTCTGTCAGGGCGCTGCCGCGCTGGCTGGTCAATGTGGTATGACACGTCAGTAAAAGTGATAAAAACATGTGAGATTCACCGTGTGCGATGACAAATCTACCTAAAACCAGTAAACGCAGGCAAATAGTTAAATATCACGTCGCCGCCTACAGCACCCTATCGCCCCTCGATCGGCAGCATGAGTCGTCTTTCTTTCCTGACTCATGACGACGCGGATGCCATCGTTGCTTTTTACAGTACGTGACTCGGTGCTTGCGTTGCGCCACAATGGGTCCGGACAGCGACGCTGGTACCTCTCCAGGAACCATCCGATCTTGGTTGGTAGAGCTTATAAAACCGCAGCTGCATATAGAGACATAGACACACGCACACAGGCAGACAATAGTCACGACCGTACTGCGTCCTGCTTCTCAGCTGTGATCGAGCAATAATCCAGAGAGGATGGCGTCTCTGATGGGCCTGCACACCGGCAGCGGCGGCCGGAGGAGGGTCCACGCCAGGAGCGGCGGCGGCCGGTCGAGGATCGCGGCGGTGAAGCAACTGCTGTCGAGGCTGGTGATGACGTCCACGTGGGGCTGCGGTCATATTCGGGTATGACCTGCAGAGCTACTCCCAGAATTTCGACGACCGGCCTTGCCTCCTTCGCCCCGTCACCGCTTGTAGTGCAGTAGTAAGGGCATGGGTAGTTCCTTCTTTAAAATTTACTCTCTATCACATTAAATGTTTGATATATGTATGAAGTATTAAATATAGACTAAAAATAACTAATTACATATATTGTCACTAATTTACGAGATGAATTTTTTAAACCTGATTAGTTCATGATTTGACAATGTGGTGCGAACATATGCTAATGACGGATTAATTATACTTAATAAATTTTTCTCGTGGATTATTGAGGACTTCTGTAATTTATTTTATTATTACTATCCGAACACTCCCATGTGACACCCCGATGTGATATCTAATGTGCCATCCCTAAACTTTACTCCCTGGATTTAAACACCACCTAAGCTACAGGGAATCTGCTAATGCTTCGATGTAATGCCTTGTTTGCTTGGCTGATAAGCCATGGCTGGCCAAAGAGCCTCTAGTTCAACTGGTTAGAGCGTCCCGATGACACTGCTCAGGTCCTGGGTTCGACTTCCCGTGGGAGCGAATTTCAGACTAGGTTAAAAAAATCTCCTCGTCTGTCCCATGTCAAAGTACAGGTTTAAGGACCGGCTCGTTCTCACAAGACGACGATGCCGCTGTGTAAGGGTGGTGCAGTGGTTCGGGGGTTTTCTGGGCCTGCGTGAGAAGATCTTCTTCTTAATACAATGCCTGGGGTGGTCATACCATCGCAGGTCCAGTTTTTTTATAAGCCATGACTAAAAGTACTGTTGGCTGATTTGTCATGAGAAAAAAATACTATCCATTGACTGAAAAATACGGTTTATAAGCCAAACAAACCGGGCCTATCTTGCAAATTGGCTAGTGCCTCCTCATCGGCCGGGAACTGCTGATCCCTGACTCCCTGTGATTAGCTAGCTTTGGTAGGTACCTCTTGTAAATATAGTGGCTCGATCGCTTCTTTGTAATTACTCCAATGCAGTGGCATCAGCGAAGGACGCAGAATGAGTTGATCGCCGCGTGCCGAATGCTTGATTGTTAAATTGCTTGCTCTCCCGTGTTCTGATTTCAGTGCAGTAGCTTTTCCTACATTTTTGGGAGAAGATCAGTGAAAGCCACTGAAACAGTAGTGCACCTGCACAACTGTATTATCGACAAGTGGAAGAGCGCCATTGAACTAGCTAGTGTTCAGCCTTTTTATTAAAAAAAACAAAGAGAAATCTCAAACTAGTATCAATACCCCTGTTACACCGTTAAACAAGAATTGGTCCCATCAATTATCCACAGAAAAGTTAGCCGTGTCAGATAAAGAAAAACTGAAAAAAGATCGCCACCAGCGAAGTTCAACATGCGTCAGGAGTCAGGGTGAAGAAGCCAGGCCAATCATCTCTGGACCATGATGACTCGGATGATTTGTACCGCCTGTTCAACCAAGGGTGGACAATCCATTTTCGGTTCGGTTTCAATTTGGTTTCTCGATTTCTAAATAAATTCAGTTCTTAGAAAATTGAAACCGATCGGTTTAAAAAATTTAGGATCCAGCATTTCGGTTTTGCTTCCTTCGTCATAGCTACCTTATAATTTATTGTTAAAGCTGCAATGGACAAGGCTGATATTGCTGGTCTTTGAATATTTTCTCGATGAACATGTTACTGGCGCTCCCACCACATATACCAACCACCAGTTAAGATTAGCTCGGTTAATCCTACATCAAGTGATCGGACTGGTCCACCCTTTCTGATCGCCTCTTCCAGATCGATCAACATTACCTCCACAGTCCCTTTGTTCTATCACACGAGAAATGTGCATGATGTTCTTGCTCCATTCAGACACATTGAGCAATGTCGGTGTTTCGAGTAAGCACTGTCTAGTAAATTTGTATAGAGCCCTCATTAGTAAGATTAAGAGTAGCAAAGTGTGCATCCACCCTTCTCATTAGTCTTGTCGTGGTCAAGTGAGAGTTCGTGCTGGTTACTCTTGGTGATCGCCATCACCTAGACGGCTTGGTGGTGATTGAAAGTTTGGTGATCATCTGGCGGAACTTGTGGGTGACCCAACTCAAGTTGTGAGCGGTTGTGGGTGATTCACCATGACGGAGTGTCAAAGAATCAACCCGTAGAGAGCACTTGATCCTTGCGCGGATCAAGGGGGAGCTACACCCTTGTGCGGGTGATCCAACGAGGACTAGTGGGGAGTTGCGACTCTCCGATACCTCGGTAAAACATCGCCGCGTTCCTTCTACTCTCTTATTTTAAGCATTTACTTTGAGCAATTCATTACTTGTCATTTACATTCCTAGAATTGTCATGCTAGAATAGGATTGAAACTTAGGGTGCTAAATTTTTATGCGTTAGATCAATAGAAACACTTTTTAGGCACAAGGGGTTAATTGGGCTAACCATAGGATTTGATTATTGCAAAGAAATTTGTAATTAACCCAATTCACCCCCCCTCTTGGGCATCTTGATCCTTTCAATTGGTATCAGAGCCTCGTGCTCACGTATTTAGACTTAACTGTCTAGAACAAGATGTCTTACGGGGATAGACCTCCTCCTATCTTTGAGGGAGATGATTTTCCTTATTGAAAAATTCACATGGAGGCGTATCTAGAAGCTCTAGATGTTGGTATTCTTAGAACCGCCTCACAAGGCTTCCCAAAACATCGATATGCTACTCACCTACAAGACGATGAGGTGAATTACGAGAAGTGGAATGCAAAGGCTCGAAACACTATCTTTAGAGGCATTTGCAAAGATGTATTCAATCGGGTGAGGAACCACAAAGACGCTCATGCACTATGGTCGGACATTTGTGCTCTCCATGAGGGAACTAAGAGTGAGCATGAGGAACGCTATCATCTTATCATGAAAAAAGCTCAACTCTTTTGAAATGCTTCCTAAAGAATGTGCTAATGAGATGTATTCACGTTTGAATGTTCTTGTAGAGGAAGTCAATGGGCTTGGACTCACTCAAATGCAACCATCCGATGTTGTAAGAAAGATCTTGAGTGTCCTCCCCATTGATAAATATGTGCATATTGTGACCGTGCTTCATCAAGGTGACCTTTCCACCGCTACACTGACATAAATCTTGGGAAAGATCAATGCTCATGAGATGTACATGCACATCACGCCACAAGATGGCTCATCCTCTACCAAGAAGAAAGATAAGGACTTAGCATTCAAAGCTAGCTAAGAGAAGGGTAAAACAAGACTTGAGTATGAGAGCTCAAGTGATGATGAAAGTCTTGCTCTCATGGTGAAGAAGACCGCCAAGATGCTAAAGAAGCTCAACAAGAGTGGCATCAAGTTTGATGGCAAGAAGAAGAAGTTCTTCACTAGCTCTAGAAGGAAGCCAATCTCCGAGATGGATTGCTTCAATTATGGAGAACTTGGTCATCTAGTACACCAATGCACTAAGCCCAAGAAAGATAAGTTCAAGAACAAATACAAGGGCAAGAAAGATGACTCAAGTAATAATGAAGAAGAAGAGAAAAAGAAGAACAAGCCATACAAGAAGAGAGATGGCAAGAAGGACTTCCATGAGAAGAAGAAGAGTAGAAAGGCATACATTATCGGTGATTGGCTCACGGACATTGATTCATCTAGTGTCTCATCCGATGATGATAGTGACAATGAGAAGGTGGCTGTAACACCTTGGTGTTAAGCATGCATTAACATTTTGCAAATCATGAGCATAATCACCATCATGCATTCATAAGCATGACATGAAATATAGGATTGAAACATATGTGTTGCATAGTTTTATTTTGATAGATTGGATGCTATATTTCTTTTGCCATGTGTGAACCTTGATTGATCACTTAGACAACTTAGAAGTAATTAGAATGCAATTTGGAGCAAAATGTATATTCAAAGTTTTCTCAAATTTTACTTTTGAAAATAATCTTCCAAAATACGGTTTTGAAATTAAATTGACTTTAATTTTGTAATTCAAAATCTAGTGGGAATTAGCCCTAGCTCCTTTTGACAAAGTTGTAGAGTTTAAATTTCTAAACAACTTTTATTTTGGGTCCAACTTTTGAAACTGCTTTGAAAAGGTTCAAAAATTCATTTTAATGAATTTGGAAAAGAAAAAAAAATCGGTTTTACCTTAACGGGCCGCCGCCTCCCTTTCGGCCCAGCAGCATAGGCTGGCCCGGCCTGCCTCCGCACCGCGCCTCCTGTTCGCCTGCACCCACGCTCCGACCGCGCCAGAGCGCGCACGCCGCGTGGCGGCCATGCGCCGGTGAGCTCATCGCACGGCACCATCGGCCTGCCCCGTTCCGACCGGCTGCGCTGCCTTCAAGGCCCCAACCAGCAGCACCCTAGCGCCGCACTCCAACCCCCCTGCCTCTCGCTCAGACAGCAGCAGCAGCAGCACACGCGCCTACCACCACCCGTACCAGCTTCCTCGCCAGAGTTGGCCGTTCCGGCTGCTCCAGTTTGCCTGAGCTAGCTCCATCTCGCCCTGAGCTCCGCCTCCACCTCGCGCACCCCGTGCTCGCGTCGGTTCGCCGTGGTAAGCCTTCACCGGCCGGGAATCCCTTGCCAGAGTGAGCTCCTCCTTGCCGGAGCTTGGCTCCGTGCGGACAGCCCCTCTCCGCTTCCTCTCCCTCCTCCCTTTCTCGTGCACGAGCACCGCACCGCGTCATTGAGTCTCCCGAGCACCTCTTCTCACCGTGCCATGGCCAGGGACGCCTCACCGGCGATGACCCACACCGCCGCTCCACCATGCACGGCAGCGGCCGGCTTCCCGAGCTCCTTGGCCCATGCCACGGGCACCGTTGGGTTCACACGAGGGTGGGGAGCACGTTGGTCACCTTCACCGGGTCAGAGACCTCGCCGTCGGCGAGATCTCGGCGGTCCGCCGCCTCCTCTATCCCGTGTGGCTGCCAGGTGGGGCCTGCCTGACATGGGAGCCCACCTGTCTGTCGCTCGGTGTGTGTGTCTGTGTTCAGATCGAGGTGGATCTAGCATTTTGAGCCGGGATTTTCAGAAAAGAATAAAAGAAATGATTTACAAATTTTGTTTAAATGCTTTGGAAATTCAAAACTTGCTCAAAATAGCTCCAAATTTGATGAAACAAATTTTGCTAGGTTTCTTGTGACTAGATCTATCTGTTAAAAATATTGCATGTCTAATTTGTGATACTTTTCTGTGTAGCTTTATTTAAATTGAATAAATGCTGATTTCTTAGAAAATGTCTAGTAAATAGAATAATTATCAGAAAAATATGGTTCTAGTTTTTGTAATCTCCTTTAGTGATGTACTTTATAGGAAAAATATATGTCATGCATGTTCTGTAGAGAAATATTGATGTGTAGTTCAAGTGCCTTTAATTGATGATTTTTGTTATTTTAATTGAGAGCAAAAATTGTATAAAACATGTGTATGATAATTTTTGTGCAGTGATTGTTTACTGTGTAGAACCTAGAAAAAATACCAAATCTATTGTTTGACACTTTTCATAGTACAAAGTAATTTCATGCTCATATTTATGCCATAGCTTGTCATTTTTGTGTAGGCTATTTTACTTATCCAAATGCCATGAAAATTTTATGGTAGTCTACTTAGAGTAGTATTATACTACTGTAATTTTCTTAGATTTTTATGAGCAACAAAAATATATGTTGCTGTTGTAGCCCTAGTTTAAAATGAAATAAAATAATCTTCTTTAATACATGTTTAGTTAATCATGTTTGCTTTGGTGTATCTTTGAAGCATCTTAACTTGTTGTGGTGATTTGGCATGTTAGTACAGTGGTTGTAGTAGTAGTATAGTAGTACATGTTCTTGGATGATGTTGGCTACCTTGTAGAGGAGCTTTACTTCTACTATGTCCAATAGAGTTAAATATGATCATCTACATTCCATGCATCATGATCATTACATGTCATCTCTCCGATGCACCTATGCATGAACACTTATACATCTGCATCATACAGGATCGTAGGAGGAGTTGCTAGTAGTAGTTCAGGAAGAGTAGACCGGGATAGATCCACAAGAAGTCCAGGCACAGGAGGTGCTAGAGGAAGAGGAGCAAGGAGAGGACTTGCCCGAGTGCGTGGATCATCAACCTAGTTCGTTCGAACGAGGCAAGCCTCGGAGCATTTTAAGTCTCCTACTTTATAAAAGCAATTCTTTCTATTCTATATATATGAGTTTATATATTGTTGCATTAAGTTATAGGAGTTGAGTGAAACCATTGATGCATTTATTACTATCCTTGCCTACCTTATTACCTTATTACCCTATTAGGTTAGGATCGAATAACTGCTTAGCCTTGCTTAGACCGGTAGCGATTGGTGATATCCGGTCACCTACATTTATAGGTGGTTACTGGAAGAATTTAGCTATGGAAATAATGATATCCTAGAAATAACCATGTGTGATGGAAAATTGGAGACTAGACAGAAAAGTTGGAGGCAACCAGATAGGGTTATAGGGTGCTGTTAGTTTCCATCTGTGTCGATTAAGGACTGATCGTTGCTCATCCCTCTTGTCATGTTGAACGCATGCCTCACATTTAGCTGGCCGAATAAAGTACCTTTCGACCGTGAAGCTAGTGACACTATTCGGGCCAGGATAAACTCGAATTGGCAAACTGGTGATGAAGGGGGTATGACGGGGACACGAAGAGTGAGCCCAAAGTATGTCCTGGCTATCGGGCGGTCCCTGGGTAGTGCGGTCCCTGACTGTTATCCCATGGCTACTTAGAAAGTGTCATTAGTGATCTGTAGCTCACTTGATCAGTGAGTGTGGTTTGTGTGAGGAATAAATCACCAGCTGGTTAGGAATCGATTTGAATCGCCATCGCTCCTAGATAGTGAGCACTTGACTCGAGCTACAACATCGTAGTAATTATGATGGAACATTGATGGTTATCTGGATGGTATGGGATATGCTAAATCTAAGTTGGTAACTAGATGTTATTGGTTAATCAAGTGATTGCTATAGTATAGGTGCTTACCTAGATTGATAGGTCATAATAAAGATGATGCAAAGTACTTAAAATGGTTTCTTCATGATAGCTTATGCTTTTCGCAAATGAGTCAGCTAGCCCACTAAAGAAAGCCTTGCATAATCCTTGGTGTCGCTTTATTTTGGTTTAATACGGGTAAGTCTAGCTGAGTACCTTCTCGTACTCAGGGCGTTGTTCCCATTGTTGTTGCAGATGGTCAAATGTACTACGATTATTGCATTAACTGCCTGTACCCGACGATGGGCGACAACTAGGACCAAGGGCAAATGGTCACTCCGTATCTCTCATCTGATGCTTTTGTTGGAGATGACTACCTACTAGCATTGTATCTGAACTAAAAGTGTGTGTGTGGCTTTAAAACTATTTGCTTCTACTATTTCAGTTTGAACTTGGTTGTAATAACTTTATATTCTAAACTCTGATGTATCCAACTATCATTGCAAACTTTATGTAACATGTGATAGTACTTGCTAAACTTGTACGATCTTGGTTTGTATGTTGATTGGTTTGAAATCCTTCGTGGTTTCACGGACTACCGGGTTATACGGGCTTAAGTTTGCTAAATTATCTGCTTTGGCGGAAGATTTCCTTACTTAATCTCGTATAATTGGTCGGTTCTGTTATAGCTGGCATCAGAGCAAGGTTTAGCAGGTTACTGTTCATGCGTGTATTTAAAGCAAAAGGGTTTTGTGTTACAAAACTAATTGCGAACTTATAGTATATAGGTGTTTCAACCTCTAATTTAAAACTTAAGAGTGTGTTAGTGGTCATATCCTGTAGGCCCAGTTAAGGACTCTAGGTGGCTTATTTAAGTACTGACTTGGGTGTCTTTGCATCATATTTCTATTTCGTTGCTCATACGGCGTGCTATTGTATGAGTGCCATTCACTTGAGTGGTAATGTATGGATCCATTGCCTCTACGCCTCGGTAAGTGAGAGTTGTGAGAGCATGATCGGATACACTGCCGATCTAGGGAAGTGCTTATATGATGCCAGAGTATTTACATGCCATACACGTGTTTGTATGAAGGTATCCAATGTGTGGGGAATTCTGTCCTGTGGTGACGATGCCGTCGATAGGACGATGGTTTGGGTAGTTTCTACCGTTGTACGCGTATCTAGGGATGCATGTAGAGCGAGTAGATTACTTTACTGCTTTCGTACATATTTTTCATACTGTTAGGGTTTGGGCTGAAGTGGATCTTTTGCAGGTACATAACAGCACTATCATGTAGTACGTATTAGCTACGTTTATGAGAGACCGTTGTATGCCACCATCTATGCCGCTAGCAATTGTTATTTTTCCTAAGTTTGTGAGAACGTACGGAACGTGCATGCATCATGTTGTTACATATCATTCATGGCATTGTTCCTCCCCTTATAAGTTGATTATCTCATTTTGATAAAAATGACAACTTAACCTTGTTCTCACGTGAGTAATAAAACAAAAATTTGCTACAAATGGCACGCACAAAGCAAACCGCTCGCAAGTCCACCGGAGGCAGAGCTCCCCACCATCAGCTTGATCCACGTACCCATCAATGCCACACATTTCTTGGAGAGTTTGGGATGCCTACACTCTTGTGGAGAGTGCTCAGCTATGTAGGCTATCCTGATGGAATGGAGCCCCGCTATTTCTGGACAAATAAGCAGTTGGGGGAAGGTCTCTTGGTTACTGTCGAGGCCGTTGTTCGTCCCCAAGGTGACAGTTCTGAGTGGACTGGTTGGCAATATGAGTCAACTGGTAGGACCACTGAAGAAGCAGCTGACAGGGCAGCCTTTAGGATACTAAGGGATATCATGGATCATTTTCCTCAGGAGTTGGCAGCCGCTATAGTTGGAGTCTTTCTGAGGGGCAACCCCTCCACTAACTCGTGGCAACAAGCAAGAGGAAGATCTCTGGAGATTGGTGCAACAGAAGGATAGAACAGTGATAACCCTGCTATGAGCGCCATGTTCACAGTGATGAAGGCTTTCGATGGAGTAGAAGGTAGCCTGAGATGTGTGTCTGGTGCTCTTGGTTAGGCCCACGATGACCGATGTCAGCTTCAGAGGGATCACGACGCCGAGATTGAGAGGCTCAGTGCAGAGATGGCTTAGTTGACTCGTCAGAGGGATTAGGCAACCCTAAGGACTAGAGCCTATGAGGGAGATGTACATGCACTGAGAGAGCAGGTTGAGCATCTGACCACTGCCAATAGGAACACTGAGCGCATGTTGATCCATGTGCTCCACCAGAGGAATGAAGCCTAGTCCGCAGAAGATGTTCTAAGAGCTCGATAGGTTGAGCTAGAGCAGCAGCTGGCCAATGTAGAAGAGTACAACGACAACCTGCATGAGGAGGTTCATCAGCTGAATAACTAGCTCCACCCGTATGTTCCTCCTAGAGCAGCAGAGATGGATCCAGATGAGGACGAGGATCCCGAAGAGCCTGAGGCACCAGCTGATGATGACGATGATGATGTGGATAGTGACAATGTCGACATCTCCGACTTAGACAGCGACCATGATGAGTAGGCTAGTAGTTGTCGCACTAGCTACTAGGGTTTCGTTTGCGATGACCTTTTGCATGGTTGGCATGTCTGGCATGTAATAATGAGTAGAAAGACTAAGACCTTGATGTAATGTTGGAAAACTTGGATGTGTTAGTGTCGATATCTGAATGTCAAAAGTCCTGTGTATGTATGCTGGCAATTTGGTTGTATTGGACGTGATGTGTGCGCTTAAGTAATCTAATTAGTTATGTTGTGTTAATTGGAATGACTTATTGTGCCCCTGTTTTATTGTATGAATTTATTCTCTCTAGTGAATTCAGTACGGCATAATTTTTCATTCACCTGCAATTTCTACAACATCGCCTAATAATTACTGTTGTTGAAATATGCAGATGCCGAACACTCGTCGTACTATGTATGACGCTACTAAGGCTGGTGGCAGTGCCACTGGGAATGAGAACTGTGATCCACCACCACCACCTCCTCCACCGTACACCGTGGAACAGTTCTTCGCACAGTTCCTTGGAAGTCAACGCAACATGGAGGGCATGCAGCAGAACATGGAAGCTGCATTGCGCCATATTGCTGACAACACCCGCCATGGGTTAAACCTAGGTGGACATGAAGCGAATCAGCATAGCAGTTTCAAGGACTTTATGGACACCAGACCACCAATTTTTAAAGAAGCGGCAGAGCCATTGGATGTGGAAGAGTGGATAAACACCATGGAAGATAAGTTTCGTGTTCTAAGGATGACAGAAGTGTTGAAAGCTGAGTATGCAGCTCATCAGCTACAAGGCCCTACAGGGATGTGGTGAAAGCACCACCGCACCACTTTTCCCCCCAATGCCCACATTACTTGGAGGGAATTCACTGAGGCTTTTCGTGGAGTTTACATCCCACCTAGTTTGATAGAAATGAAGTTTGGAGAATTTCTAGCACTGAATCAAGGCACCAAGACTGTGACACAATATCTACATGCATTCAACAATCTAAGTCGCTATGCCTCTGACATGGTGAATACCGATGCCAAAAAGATTGCTAGTTTCAAGAGAGGTCTGAATCCTAAAATGATGAAGCACGTGGGTACCAACACAAGAACTAGTTTCAATGACTTTGTTAGTGACTGCTTAAAGCAAGAAAAGGACAATAATGTATATGCTACATCCAAGACTCGTAAGAGGGCTTTTGAGTCAGGTCTGTCCCAGCCAAGGGCCCTGATGGCAAATCGTTCTACGTATCGTCTGCCTACCCTTGGTGCAAGGTTCAGGCCACCCCAGCAGAGGAATCAGAATGCCCAGCAACCTTAGAGGAATCAGAAGCCATTCAAGATGGTGGTGCCATAAGCCAAGACCAGACAAGGCAGTTCATCTGGAGCTGCTACTCAAGTAAGAGGACCGTGTTTCAACTGCAATCAACCTAGGCACTTTGCGAAGTTTTGCCCATATCCCAAGAAGCAGCAGAATCAGTACCAAGCTCGTGTGCACCACACCACCATTGATGACATCCCAGAAGGAGAGCCCATGACAGCCGGTATGTTTTCTATCAACCATCATCCTGCAATCATTTTGTTTGATTCTGGATCATCTCATTCATTCATAAGTCAAGCATTTGCAAGAAAGTATGAGCAAAAGATAGTTGAATTGGAATGTGCGTATCGGATAAGTTCAGCTGGGGCTGATCTATTAACTAATCAGATAGTCCGAGGGGTAACCCTGAGTATAGCAAACAGGCAGTATAAGCTTAACTTGATAGTTATGCCAGGGCTAGTTCTGGATGTGATTATGGGAATGAACTGGATGAATAAGATGGGAGTAGTAATTGATGTTGGAGAAGAAGCATTTCTCTCAAGGAACCTGTTGGAGAAGGTACATTTCAAGTAACCTTACCTCGGAGAATAGATCTAACTAGTACAACTTGTGTAGTCCAAACTATTCTTCTAGCCAAGATTCTAGTAGTGTGTGAGTTTCTAGACGTGTTTCCAGATGAGTTACCCGGTCTTCCACCGGACCGAGAGGTTGAGTTTGCCATTGAGTTAATCCCTAGAACACCACCGATCTCAAGAAGGCCTTATCGGATGCCTCCAAATGAATTAGCTGAGTTGAAGAAACAACTCCAAGATCTATTGACTAAGGGTTTAATTCATCCAAGTTCATCGGAATGGGGATGTCCCGCACTGTTCGTGAAGAAGAAGGATAACTCCTTAAAGATGTGCGTGGACTACCGGCCACTGAATGCGGTGACAATTAAAAACAAGTATCCTCTACCTCAGATTGATATCTTGTTTGATCAATTGTCAAAAGCCAAGGTGTTCTCCAAGATAGATTTGAGATCAAGGTACCATCAGATCAAGATTAGACCACAAGATATACCCAAAACCACGTTCTCCACCAGATATGGTTTGTACGAGTATTTTTCCATGTCCTTTAGTTTGACAAATGCTCCTGCATACTTTATGTATCTGATGAATTCAGTCTTTATGCCGGAGTTGGATAATTTCGTGATTGTGTTCATTGATGACATTCTAGTATACTCAGAGAATGGACAGGATCATGCCGAGCATCTAAGAATTGTCTTGACTAGACTCAGAGATCACCAGTTGTATGCTAAGTTTAGTAAATGTGAGTTCTGGCTGAAGGCAGTTCCTTTTCTCGATCATGTGTTATCTGAGAATGGAATCTCAATGGATCCTAGTAAGGTACAAGAGGTTATGGACTAGAAGGCACCAAGCACAGTTCATGAGGTTCGGAGTTTTCTTGGATTAGCCGGTTACTATCGTCGTTTTATACCGGACTTCTCGAAGATTGCCAAGCCAATGACAAGTTTGCTATAGAAGGATCATAAGTTCATTTGGATAGAGGAGTGTGAGGCAGCTTTCTGCACCTTGCGGAATTTGCTAACCACTGCTCCTGTTCTGGCGCAACCGGATATAGAGAAGTCGTTTGATGTGTTTTGCGATGCATCAAAGAATGGTTTAGGATGTGTTCTGATGCAAGATGGAAGGGTCATTGCTTATGCCTCATGTCAGTTGAGGAAGCATGAGGTTAACTATCCCACGCACGATTTAGAGCTTGCGGCCATTGTGCATGCTCTAAAGATTTGGAGACACTACTTGCTTGGGAATGTGTGCAATATCTTTATAGATCATAAGAGTCCTAAGTACATATTTACTCAGTCTGAGTTGAATATGCGACAAAGAAGATGGTTAGAGCTGATAAAGGATTATAATCTGAATGTGCACTACCATCTGGGAAAGGCAAATGTAGTAGCAGATGCCTTAAGTAGGAAGTCACATTCTCTTGCTGTGCAACCATTGTTTGAAGATGGGTTCAATTTGTTGCATCCTACTGTGTTGCATAATATCCGGGTTAGTTGTACCTTGGAGAGTAAGATCATTGAGGGTCAAAAAACAGATAAGGGAATATTCCATATCAAGGAGAAAATGAAGAAAGAACCGACCAAGCACTTTAGAGTGGATGAACAAGGAGTGTTATGGTTTAAGGACCGTTTGGTTGTACCTAAAGATCGAGAGCTCAAGAACAAATTGATGGATGAAGCTCATCACTCTAAGTTGTCTATCCATCCTAGAAGTAACAAAATGTACCAAGAATTGAGACCTCGTTATTGGTGGACGAAGATGAAGAAGGAGATTGCAGCGTATGTTGCTCGTTGCGACATGTGTTGTAGAGTGAAAGCTCTTCACATGAGACCCGTAGGAATGTTGCAACCTTTGTCAGTACCAGATTGGAAATGGGATGATATAAGTATGGATTTTATCACCGGTCTTCCCACCACACCAAAGGGGAATGATTCGATTTGGGTGATTGTAGATCGCCTTACCAAATCAGCTCACTTTTTACCAGTCAAGATTGCTTTTTGACCATCTCAGTATGCTGAGAAGTACATTGCAGAGATTGTTCGATTACATGGTATACCAAAGACTATCGTGTCTGACCATGGGTCACAGTTTACCACTCATTTTTGGGAGCATCTTCATAAAGGTTTGGATACTAACTTAGTTCGTAGTATAGCTTACCACCCACAGATAGATGGGCAGATAGAGCGAGTTAATGCTGTTCTTGAAGATATGCTTAGAGCCTGTGTGTTATTGTCTAAGGGTTCATAGGAATCATGGTTACCTTTGGCAGAGTTCGCTTACAACAACAGTTACCAAGAGAGTATCAAGATGGCTCCATTTGAAGCATTGTATGGCAGGAAATGTAGGACACCATTAAATTGGGTTGAGCCTGGAGAGAGAAGGTTTTACGGAATCGATTTTGTTGACGAGGCTGAGAAAAAGATCCATATTATCCAACAAAACATGAAAGCGGCACAGTCACGCCAGAAGAGTTATGTAGATAAGAGAAGGAGACTGCTAGAATTTCAAGTTGGTGACTATGTCTATTTGAAAGTTACCCTAATGAAGAAGAAACAGTTTGGAGTAAAGAAAAAACTTGCTCCTAGGTTTGTAGGACCGTACAAGATCATAGAGAAGAAGGGTCCCGTGGCTTATAAGTTACAGTTACCAGAAGCGATGGGTTTGATCTTTTAGTCTTCCATGTATCACAGTTGAAGAAGTGTTTGCGTGTTTCGGAAGAGAGAATAGAACCTCAGAGCATTCAGCTCAAATCAGACTTGGAATACCGTGAGCAACCGATTTGAGTTTTGGACACTAAGGACCGAGTCACTCAGAATAAAGTGGTGAGAACATATAAGATACAGTGGAGTCATCACGATGCTGGTGATGCGACGTGGGAAACAGAAGAATATCTGCAAAACGCTTATAAGGATTTTTATAACAAATGGTTCGTAACTCAAAATCTCGGGACGAGATTATTATAAGGGGGAGGGCTGTAACACCTCGGTGTTAAGCATGCATTAACATTTTGCAAATCATGAGCATAATCACCATCATGCATTCATAAGCATGACATGAAATATAGGATTGAAACATATGTGTTGCATAGTTTTATTTTGATAGATTGGATGCTATATTTCTTTTGCCATGTGTGAACCTTGATTGATCACTTAGACAACTTAGAAGTAATTAGAATGCAATTTGGAGCAAAATGTATATTCAAAGTTTTCTCAAATTTTACTTTTGAAAATAATCTTCCAAAATACGGTTTTGTAATTAAATTGACTTTAATTTTGTAATTCAAAATCTAGTGGGAATTAGCCCTAGCTCCTTTTGACAAAGTTGTAGAGTTTAAATTTCTAAACAACTTTTATTTTGGGTCCAACTTTTGAAACTGCTTTGAAAAGGTTCAAAAATTCATTTGAATGAATTTGGAAAAGAAAAAAAAAGAAAAATCGGTTTTACCTTAACGGGCCGCCGCCTCCCTTTCGGCCCAGCAGCACAGGCCGGCCCGGCCTACCTCCGCGCCACGCCTCCTGTTCGCCCACGCCCACGCTCTGACCATGCCAGAGCGCGCACGCCGCGTGGCGGCCATGCGACGGCGAGCTTGCCGCGCGGCACCACCGGCCTGCCCCGTTCCGACCGGCTACGCTGCCTTCAAGGCCTCGACCAGCAGCACCCTAGTGTCGCACTCTAACCCCCCTGCCTCTCGCTCAGACAGCAGCAGCAGCAGCAGCAGCGCACGCACCCGCCACTACCCACACCAGCTTCCTCGCCAGAGTTGGTCATTCCGACCACTCCAGTTCGCCTGAGCTAGCTCCTTCTCGCCCTGAGCTCCGCCTCCACCTCGCACACCCCGTGCTCGCGTCGGTTCGCCGTGGTAAGCCTTCACTGGCTGGGAATCCCTCGTTGGAGTGAGCTCCTCCTCGCTAGAGCTTGGCTCTGCGTGGACAGCCCCGCTCCGCTTCCTCTCCCTCCTCCCTTTCTCGCGCACGAGCACCGCACCGCGTCACTAAGTCTCCCGAGCACCTCTTCTCACCGTGCCATGGCTGGGGACACCTCACCGGCGACGACCCACGCCACCGCTCCACCATGCACGGCAATGGCCAGCTTCCCGAGCTCCTTGGCCCATGCCACAGGCACCGTTGGGTTCGCACGAGGGTAGGGAGCACGCTGGTCACCTTCACCGGACCGGAGACCTCGCCGTCGGCGAGATCTCGGCGGTCCGCCGCCTCCTCTGTCCCGTGTGGCTACCAGGTGGGGCCTGCCTAACGTGAGAGCCCACCTGTCCGTCGCTCGGTGTGTGTGTGTGTGTGTCTATGTTCAAATCCGGGTGGATCTAGCATTTTGAGCCGGGATTTTTAGAAAAGAATAAAAGAAATGATTTACAGATTTTGTTTAAATGCTTTGGAAATTCAAAAGTTGCTCAAAATAGCTCCAAATTTGATGAAACAAATTTTAGTAGGTTTCTTGTGACTAGATCTATCTGTTAAAAATATTGCATGTCTAATTTGTGATACTTTTCTGTGTAGCTTTATTTAAATTGAATAAATGCTAATTTCTTAGAAAATGTCTAGTAAATAGAATAATTATCAGAAAAATATGGTTCTAGTTTTGGTAATCTCCTTTAGTGATGTACTTTGTAGGAAAAATATATGTCATGCATGTTCTGTAGAGAAATATTGATGTGTAGTTCAAGTGCCTTTAATTGATGATTTTTGTTATTTTAATTGAGAGCAAAAATTGTATAAAACATGTGTATGATAATTTTTGTGTAGTGATTGTTTACTGTGTAGAACATAGAAAAAAATACCAAATCTATTGTTTGACACTTTTCATAGTACAAAGTAATTTCATGCTCATATTTATACCATAGCTTGTCATTTTTGTGTAGGCTATTTTACTTATCCAAATGCCATGAAAATTTTATGGTAGTCTACTTAGAGTATTACTATGCTACTGTAATTTTCTTAGATTTTTATGAGCACCAGAAATATATGTTGCTGTTGTAGCCCTAGTTTAAAATGAAATAAAATAATCTTCTTTAATACATGTTTAGTTAATCATGTTTGCTTTGGTGTATCTTTGAAGCATCTTAACTTGCTGTGGTGACTTGGCATGTTAGTACAGTGGTTGTAGTAGTAGTATAGTAGTACATGTTCTTGGATGATGTTGGCTGCCTTGTAGAGGAGCTTTACTTCTACTATGTCCAATAGAGTTAAATATGATCATCTACATTCCATGCATCATGATCATTACATATCATCTCTCTGATGCACCTATGCATGAATACTTATACATCTGCATCATACAGGATCGTAGGAGGAGTTGCTAGTAGTAGTTCAAGAAGAGCAGACCGGGACAGATCCACAAGAAGTCCAGGCACAGGAGGTGCTAGAGGAAGAGGAGCAAGGAGAGGACTTGCCCGAGTGCGTGGATCATTAACCTAGTTTGTTCGAACGAGGCAAGCCCTAGAGCATTCTAAGTCTCCTACTTTATAAAAGCAGTTCTTTCTATATATATGAGTTTATATATTGTTGCATTAAGTTGTAGGAGTTGAGTGAAACCGTTGATGCATTTATTACTATCCTTACCTACCTTATTACCTTATTACCCTGTTAGGTCAGGATCAAATAACTGCTTAGCCTTGCTTAGACCGATAGCGATCGGTGATATCCGGTCACCTACATTTATAGGTGGTTACTAGAAGAATTTAGCTATGGAAATAATGATATCCTAGAAATAACCATGTGTGATGGATAATTGGAGACCGGATAGAAAAGTTGGAGGCAATCAGACAGGGTTCTGGGGTGCTGTTAGTTTCCGTCTGTGTCGATTAAGGACCGATCGTTGCTCATCCCTCTTGTCATGTTGAATGCATGCCTCACATTTAGCTGGCCGAATAAAGTACCTTTCAACCGCGAAGCTAGTGACACTACTCGAGCTAGGATAAACTCGGATTGGTAGACTGGTGATGAAGGGGGTATGATGGGGACGCGAAGAGTGAGCCCAAGGTGCGTCCTGGCTGTCAGGCGGTCCCTGGGTAGTACGGTCCCTAGCTAGTGATGATAATAGCGATAGTGATGATGATGAATATGAATCACTTTCTTATGGTGATCTTGCTAGATTGCTAAAATAATACACTAAGATCATTATAAAACTAGAGCTAAAAATGAAAAGCTAGAAGCTAAAAAATGATTCTCTTTTAGCCAAATGTGATATAGCGAAAAGGCTAGTGTTGAGCTTAAAGAAGCAAATGATGCTATATCATCCAAACTCAAGGAGCTCAAATCTTCTAAAAAGAGCTTAAAGAAAAACATAATAAACTTGAGAGGACACATAATGAGCTCATCACTAGCCACAACAAGCTAAGAGAAGAATATACTACTCTTAAGGTTAATCATGGTAATCTTGTTATTGCTCAAGAATTCTTATCCAATGAGCCACATGATGCTACTAACGATGTTGTTAAGATTGATATAGCTACATCATGTGATGACTTGATTATTGAGAGCATTGAGCAAAGTTCTAGTAGCAAGGGCAAGCAAGTGGTTGAAGCCAATGATTATGATGAGTTTGTCAAGCTCAAGAATGACAATGAAAAGCTCAAGAAAGATCTTGAAGAACTCAAAACCACCAAGTCTATTGTGCTAGAAACTATTGTTCATGATGATGGTTTGATCCTTGAGAATGAGAAGCTCAAAGATGAGAATAAGAAGCTCAAGGAAGAGAAAAACAATGATGCTCTCAAGGAAGAAAACAAGAAGTTCAAGTTGGAGAAAGAGCATCTTAAGATTGGATTGAGCAAGTTCACTAGAGGCAAGCATCTTCAAAGTAAGCTACTAATAAACATCGTCATGAAGATGGATAGAAGTAGCATTAGGTACTTGGCAAACCAAGACAAGAAGGCTCAAGCTCAACAACAACATAAGTCCAAGCCAAAGCCAAAGAGATGTTTTGAGTGTGGACAAGAAGGCTACTTTGCTCATGAGTGCCAAACTCCACCACCACAACCCTTGCCCAAGCATGCTAGACCTTTTGCCTTCAATGCTCACTATATGCTTAGAAAGGATTCTAGTGGAAAGATGAAAGTGATGTTCTTAAGACCTCCCAACAAAAATAGGCCTAAGAAAATTTGGGTTGCAAAGTCACTTGTTGAGAAGGTGAAGGGCCCTCAACAAGTTTGGGTTCCTAAAGCTTGATCTCTTATGTGTAAATGAACTACAAGACCGGTGGAAGTCATTGGGTTATTGATAGTGGTTGCACACAACATATGACTAGTGATCCTCGTATGTTTACCTCACTAGATGAAGAAGTAGATGGACAAGAAAGAATCACATTTGGAGATAACTCAAAGGGCAAGGTCAAAGGATTGGGCAAAGTGGCTATATCAAATGATCATTCCATCTCTAATGTGCTATATGTTGCTTCATTGAGTTTCAACTTGCTATCCGTTGGACAATTGTGTGATCTTGGCTTCCAATGCTTGTTTACCGAGATGGAGGTTGTTGTATCTAAGAAGGATGATGATCATGTGATATTCAAAGGATTTAGATACAACAACCTATATCTAGTAGACTTTACCTCCAAAGATGCAAACTTAAAGACATGCCTATTCACCAAAACAACACTTGGGTAGCTATGGCATAGAAGACTTGCTCATGTTGGGATGCACTCACTCAAGAAGCTAATGAAGAATGATTTGGTGAGAGGGTTGAAGGATGTGAAGTTTGAGAAGGACAAGCTTTGTAGTGCATGTCAAGCCGGCAAGCAAGTTGCAAATACCCATCCAACAAAAGCTTTCATGTCAACCGCAAGAGTGCTAGAACTCCTTCATATGGATTTATTTGGACCAACAACATACAAGAGTTTGGGAGGAAATTTTGTTGTCTTGTGATTGTTGATGACTATTCAAGGTATATATGGGTATTCTTCCTTCATGACAAATCCAAAGTTGCATCTTGTTTCAAGAAGTTTGCCAAGAGAGCTCAAAATGAATTTGAAGTGAAGCTTAAGAAGATAAGAAGTGACAATGGCAAAGAGTTTGACAACACAAACATAGAAGCCTATTGTGATGAAGTTGGGATCAAGCATGAGGTCTCCGCAACATATACTCCTCAACAAAATGGTGTAGTTGAGAGGAAGAACTGGACATTGATTACTCTTGCAAGAACAATGCTTGATGAGTACAACACCCCTGAAGCTCTATGGGCGGAAGCTATCAACACCGCATGCTATGCATCAAACTGCTTATTCCTTTAAAAGTTCCTTAGCAAGACACCTTATGAGTTGCTCAATGGGAAGAAGCCGAATGTCTCTTTCTTTAGGGTGTTTGGTTGCAAATGCTACATCTATAAGAAGCGCCAACACCTAGAGAAGTTTCAAAGACGTTGTGATATTGGTTTTCTTGTTGGTTACTCATCAAAGTCCAAAGCATATAGAGTATTTAATCATGCCACCGACTTGGTTGAAGAAACATATAATGTGAAATTTGATGAATCTAACAGCTCCCAAGGAGCACATGAGAATCTTGATGATGTAGGTGATGAACCATTGAGGGAGACTATGAAGAACATTTCGGTTGGAGACATCAAGCCTAAAGATGATGAAGATGATGTACAAGTGATTGATCCACCTTCTTCATCAAGTGTGCCACAAGATGGTGATAAAGATGGGAGAGTAGAAAATAAAGACACGCATGTCTCCCATGATCAAAAGGTGGTACAAGCACAAGATGTTGATGCTCCACAACCTCCTCCTCAAGTGGTCAATAGAAGAAACATCCAGAGCACATCTGGAGGGTGCCATTTGCTTGGTAGATCACTTGTGTCTTGGTCCTTTAAGAAGCAAAATAGTGTGGCCTTGTTCACCACCGAAGTAGAATACATTGTCGCGGGTGCTTGTTGTGCATGAATACTTTACATGAAACAAACTTTGCTAGACTATGGTGTAGTTCTAGAAAAAGTACCTCTTTTGTGTGACAATGAAAGTGCGGTAAAACTTGCAAATAATCTGGTTCAACACTCTCGCACCAAGCACATAGATATCCGCCATCACTTTCTTAGAGATCATGTTGCTAAAAATGATATATCACTAGAAGGTGTAAGGACCAAGAATCAATTGGCGGATATCTTCACTAAACCGCTAGATGAGGCAACATTTTGTAGATTGCGAAATGAGCTCAATGTGCTTGATTTTAGTAACTTCACTAAAAATGAGCTTGTGTTGTCCCTTGCATTGCATTGTAATATACAACATGTTTAATGTTTTGTAATGCATATAGGGCTTGTCTAACATGGTTAAGATAACCACCGAAAAGCGTGTGAAGAAGCTTAACCTTGGATCAAACTTGACAAGCAACTAGATTTACTTACAAGTATTGCATTGCATATGCATGAATGTTGTTTTGTCATTTGTCTTAAAATTGCCCCCTTATTGCCTATTTTCTTAAAAAGAATTATAGCCTAAGGCAAAATATTTTGAAAAACTTGAGGGTTTGAGAGAGGTCACTCACATCAGTCCCAATTGATGTTTATTTGGATCTTATTCAAGTTGGGACTTGATTGGGAACAGGCAGCACGAAGAACTTTGAAGATTTGCTGGAAAAAGGGTGACCGGACGCTGCACCAGACTCTAGAGTCCAGCATTCGGTCAGTTCACAGGAGGTGAACTCGCTGCGAAGGAGTGACCAGACTCTGCGTTTCAGCATCCGGTCAGTTGGAGGTTCAGCGTCCGGTCGAGCAAGAAGGTGTCAAGGCAAGGTGACCGGACTCCAGCTGCGTCCGGTCGGTGTCCACCGAACGCGTCCGGTCATGATTCTAGAGGATTTGGACCTCTCTAGAATCGACCAGATGTTGGGTGGCAGCGTTCGGTCGCTGTCACCGGAGCATCCGGTCAATAGGTTTCGTGTGGCTTACGAACTCCTTTCTTCTTTCCTTATCCAACTCCGTCGGGGACCCTTATAACCACGAGCCACCGTGTGTCCTTGCCCTATTCTGCCCGCATCGCCACCTCCGCAACCTCGCCAAGCCACCGCACTAGCCGAGCCAACGCTGTCGTGCTGCTTGCCACACCTCCGCGCTTCACCGCACGCCGTAGCTTCCCGCGCCCGTGCGCCACGCTCCACCACTCGCCCGTAGCTCCCCACGTCGCCGCAGTCGCGCCCATGCATCGCGCTTCGCCACACACCATTGCTCCTACGCCGCCAGCAGCCTCCCATGCCCGTGCGCCGTGCTTCACCGCCTACGCTGCTCCATGCGCCGCCTGCATCACCCTACGCCGATGTGCCCTAGGGTTTGCCTCTACTCCATGAGCTGCATTGCCCATGCCACAAAGCTTCCAGTGTCGCTATACGTCGCCTAACCCTAACCCTAGCCTCACAATTCAGTGATTCCCCGCGTGTCGTTTCTCTTCTTCTCGGGTCGTCGGTTCGTCAGGTAGCAAGCCTTCGATTCAATTTTGTACCCAATTGCTTGCTCTATTAGGGTTTTGCATCTCTAGATTTAGTGTTATTATTTATAAACCCGATCTATTCCATCGTGCAGTGAGTCGGTGCCATTGAGGTCTTAGTGGCAGTTGTCAGTCAACTCGAAGCCAAGCTCACGAGTATGGATCGAGGCCAAGCCTCAGAAGTGACAGTTGGCGGTTGTTTCTTGTCAGCAGCAGTTGTTCCTTTCAGATCCAACCAATGGTTCATGTCAAGAATGTTGGAGGTGGTCCGGGTGATGAGGATCCATGGCGTCCACCTTGCTTGCCTATAGATCCAAAAAGCAAGGTGATGAAAAAGACTGCAACAAAGAAGAGCAAGTACCCAGATGCAGAGACAGCTAGAGTAGCCGCAGTTGCAGAGGCTATAGAGTGTGACAAGAGAGGAGGTGCTCGCAGTGGAGTCCAGATCGTAGATCAGCTTTCACTAGAAGCAAGGGCTACACTTGAGCGGGTTGAGCGCCTTCATGGTGGTCTAGCTGGGACTCTCATGATTGGAGGTTGGCGTGTTGCCATCGATGAGGATCAGCCTCAAGGGGAGTCACAGTAGTAGGCACCATCAGTAGAGTAGGCTCAGGAGGGACAGCAAGCCAAGGAGACAGAGCAGGCACCTCAGCCACAGCTTCACCGCTCTGGTCGTACCTGTGCTCCTGTCACGCCGAGGGCAGATACATAGTGGAGGGGTTCTCGTCCATCGCCTAGACCACAGGGTCCACCTCCTGTGACACACTTGGACTTGGGGGCCGCCATGGCCAAGTAGGTGCAGCAACTTAGGTTTGTGGAGTTTGAGCAGTGGTTCCCACCGAGGAGGGATGACAGAGCATCCGAGGACTTCTACACACCACTCTAGGAGGATTTCTACAATACATATCTCAACAATGGAGCTGTATTCAGACCTCAGAGGGTGTGCAACATTGAGTCTATAGTTGCAATAGCTAGAGAGCATATTCGCCCCTACCTTACATATCTGCCAGGGCTAACAAACTTGATTGGATAGACAGGATTATATGTTCCATCTTGGGTCCATCAGTTCTATGCTACACTATGGATTGACCCACAGCATAGATACATTCACTTTGTATTCAGAGGCAGAGATTGCAGGCTGATGAGCACTAGGGTTAGGGAGATACTCAGGCTTTAGGAGCAGCCCATCAAGTTACATGATGTTTGCTATGGACAGACAATGCCTCCCAGATGCCCTCATGGCGGTATGGTGCCTCCCACAGATTTGGTTCGCCACTGCTTCAAGGAGCCTTTTGGTGAGGGGTCGAGCAGGACTCCCAGTGATCTCACTCCAATAGCCAGAGTGTCGGATGCCATTATGAGGAGGACCCTGATTCCGAGGATGGGGTATCGTGAGGGCTTGACTCGCTTGCAGTTATGGCTTCTCAACTCCCTGATGTAGTAGACCATATTTGACATTTGGGATCTCCTTCTATTAGAGATGGAGGATACTATTACTGAGGGGTTCAGAGGTCATCGATAGTTGCCCTATGCCCATTGGATCACATTTCTTATTCATAGGGCAGTTACAGTGAGGCCGCCTGAGATGCCAGCTGAGTACAATGGTGCTACTACAGAGTTCCCTACATATAACCTGACTTAGATGATCCGCCATAGTACACCACAGGCACCTAGTCAGCCGTGCCACCACCTAGACATACCAGAGACTACAACCCAGTAGGATGCTATAATTAGGGGTACTGCAGCTACTGAGGAGGAGTAGCTTGCTTAGCAGGAGGGGATGGTCGAGAGTGACCCCAGTGACAGCTCAGATGAGGACTACCGGGACATTCCTCAGATGCCTGCATGTCAACATGATCATGAGGCCAGCAGCTCTAGTTCAGCTCCACCTGCACCATAGACAGACCCCGCTCTCCTTGCTATACTTGAGTGGATGAGGCAGAATTAGGCACGCTAGGCTTAGAAGACCGCTGCCACTTTTGCATAGTTCTAGACTCGGCAGGACGAGTTCCAGCACCAGTAGCAGGCCCTCCACCAGCAGCAGCAGGCCATACAGCAGCAGCGGCAGGCCATGCATTAGCAGCAGCTTCTCAGATTTATGCAGCATGTAGTGACAGCGATTGGGGCTCCACCGCCATAGCCTTCGCCCTAGCTTGGTCAGCCTGCCACCACTTCAATGACTCCAGCATTACAGCCTAGTGGGCTTCAAAGTCAGGGACAACCACCAGCATAGTTTACTTCACCTACAGAGCAGGTGTCCTAGTATTTTGCTTCGCCAGTGATAGCCCCATAGTTCACACCTCTTCAGATAGGCTTCACACCGGCTGAGATGCCCTCGCTGCTAGTGCTAGAGACTACAGTGTCTAGGAGCCTTGGTGCATCCTTCAGTGAGTTGATAGGGCAGCCTACTCCTCCATACTTGCATGTCCCAGGTCCTTCTATCGTTGCACTTATTACCGGGACTACAGAGACGCTCCCTTCCTTAGTGGCATCATTAGAGCCAGCTGCTTCAGTCATACCAGCATAGCCTACAGTAGCTCTAGTTCCTAATCCGACCTAGACTGCTTTAGCATCACTTCTAGCTACAGAGGGTCAGACTGCTCAAAGCTCAGGGCTAGATGATGATGGCGCCCAGTTTTAGCTCGCTCCTCGTACCTCAGTGCCCGGCTCGTCCGCCGCCCTGCCAACTGACCCTTAGGTTTTGGTGTTTGACGCTAAAAGGGGGAGAGGGTTCAAGTATGATAGTCTTAGGGGGAGCGACTATTTAGGGGGAGCTTAACTTACTTAGTAGCTTATTATCTAGTACATTTGGAGTTTTATGTGTGATACACATTTATGCATTTGTCGTGTGTTTACTTCTATGCATTAAACTATATCTATATGATAGTGATATCTACATGATCATGATATGTGACATGTGAGCTCTCTAATTTGAATCATTTATATGTCATATCACTTGTGCTATGCTCTTTTGCTTTGCTTCCACGTTTTACTCTGATGCAAATGAGCTTTATTACTTGTATTCATGCTTATTTCATATCTTTTGAGTACATCATGTTGGCTTGGGTCATATAAGCTTGCCTAACACTTTTGTTCTTATTGCCAAAAGCTTATATGAACCAAGCATGTTAAAAACCTCATCTCTTTCACATACTCGAGGTGGTATTGTCATCAATCACCAAAAAGGGGGAGATTGAAAGCATCTAGGCCCCTAGTTGGGTTTCTATGATTAATGACAATACGTGATTACTATGACTAACGTATGTTTTGCAAAGGCAATTAAGTTAGGTCATGGTAATGGAGATCATTTGGGCTATCATGATGGTCATGCCCCTACGATGGAAATCGTTTCGATTTTCAAAGGATGGACGACAAGGTTAAGGATGGACTAGTTCTAAGTGTCGATTGGAGTTGGAGTGACACTTAGAGTAGTTTAGGACTTTATTTTTCCTTTGGCCATACTATTAAGGGGGGTACAGACAGGTAGCTTGACCTAGGTGAGTCTAGTGGGTTAGGTGTGGTGCACACTTGCTAAAACTAGCGCTAGGTAGCTCCAAAATAGTCCTTAGATCCAATGGAGCAAACTTCATTCACATATGATTGAAAGTTGGAAGTGAATGGAGGGTCAAATACTGACCGGACACTGGCTCCGGTGTGACTGGATGCTGGCTCAGAGTTCGGTCAGTTTATTTGATCAAGGTGAAGTTGTCTAGAAGTGACGAGACACTGAGAAGTGAAGTGACCGGACGTTGAGGGCCAGTGTCTGGTCAACATCAGTAAGGTTCCAGTAAGGGAAAATTGCGACCAGACATGTCCGGTCAGTGCTAACCGGATGCTAGCCAACGTTCGGTCACACTGTAAACACTAGAGTTTGGGGTAAACTGACCGGCGCATCCGGTCAACATGATCGGAGCGTCTGATCACCCCACAGAGGCACATAACAGTTCATTTTTCAGCCCATGTTATAAATACCACCTCCAGTCGTGTGGGGATACTTTTGCTCATTCCAACAGCTGAGAAACACATTTGAGAGTGCCAAGAAGAGCAAGGTCCTAGTAAGGTGATTGAGATTTGAGAATCCCAAAGAGAGCCCTCATTAGTGAGATCAAGAGTAGCAAAGTGTGCATCCACCCTTCTCATTAGGCTTGTCGTGGTCAAGTGAGAGTTTGTGCTTGTTACTCTTGGTGATCGTCATCACCTAGACAGCTTGGTGGTGATTGGGAGTTTGGTGATCATCTAGCAGAGCTTGTGGGTGACCCAACTCAAGTTGTGAGCAGTTGTGGGTGATTCACCATGACGGAGTGTCAAAGAATCAACCTGTAGAGAGCACTTGATCCTTGCGTGGATCAAGGGGGAGCTACACCCTTGCGTGGGTGCTCCAACAAGGACTAGTGGGGAGTGGCGACTCTCTGATACCTTGGCAAAATATCGCCGTGTTCCTTCTACTCTCTTTATTTTAAGCATTTACTTTGAGCAATTCATTACTTGTCATTTACATTCCTAGAATTGCCATGCTAGAGTAGGATTGGAACTTAGGGTTCTAAACTTTTGTGCGTTAGATCAATAGAAATACTTTCTAGGCACAAGGGGTTAATTGGGCTAACCATATGATTTGATTATTGCAAAGAAATTTGTAATTAGCCCAATTCACCCCCCCCCCCTCTTGGGCACCTTGATCCTTTTAATTGCACGTTTGACCCGGAAGACATGCTAGGAGGACACAAGGATTATACTAGTTCGGGCCTAATGTCCCTACGTCTAGTTTTGAGCTGCTCGTATTACTAGCACTAAGTTTGTAGTAGGGGGTTACAAACTGACGAGAGAGGAAGGTAGCTCCCAAGTATCTGGTGTGATACGGTGTATTTGTTTGATGATTCGCCATCCCTTTAGCGAGACGCTATGCTTTTCCTTTTATAGGTCAAGGGGAAGCAGGGGTTTTTAACCGAAGGGAGGAGAAAAAAGGAAAGAGAAAATCCGGCTCCCGGAGGTGCGCCATCCTCCCCTTTGGCCCTGTTCACTTCACTGAAAAAACAAGCCAAAACACTATTTCGGTTGATTTGTTGTGAGCAAAAAATATTGTTCTGGCTGAAAAAACAAGCTGAAAAGTACAGATTATAAGACAAGCGAAATGACCTTTGCGTGGGTCCCGCTGACCCTGTAGATACTAGATTGTGATGGCAGCGGTGTCGTACCAGGGTCCTGTTGACCGCTACAGCTTACGTGCGAGTGTCGTGCGCCATTCTTGTCTTCTGTCCCATCCGAGTGGACGGAATGGTCAGAGGGTCCCCTAACAGAAAGCCATGAGGAGGGCTAGCGGTATAGTGCTAGTCAACTAACGCCGGTTGACTGACATTAGACGGTGATCAGGCAAGGAGTTGGCAACACAGTGACCACGCGTCCGTCACTGTGGATGATGTGAGTTCCCTAGAATGACATGTCATGGGGATAGGTCATGTTGAGATGTGACTGCTCCCTACACGATGCCAGAAGTTTGACCTTGAGTGGTACTTTCTGGCCCATAGTGGTTGGCGGCGACGTGAACTTTTGTTAGGAACCGTCATTCGAGGGATCGAGCGAGGCAGGGCTAGCCCTCAGACATCGGTCGAGGTAGAGCCGACCCTTAGGAGTCGGCCGAGGTAGAGCCAATGCTCAGGAGTCAGCCGAGGCAGAGCCTACCCTCGGGAGTCAGTCGAAGTGGAGCCAGCCCTCGGACGTCGGGCGAGACGGAGCCAACCTTCGGGGTTGGATGAGACGGAGTCCGCCCTTGGGAGTCAGTCAAAGCAGGGCCAGCCCCCGGACGTCGGGCGAGGCGGAGCCAACCTTTGAGGGTTGGATGAGATGGAGTTCGCCTTTGGGAGTCAGCTAAGGTGAAGCTAACCCTTGGGGTCGGATGAGGCAGAGCCCAGCAAGAGGTGTAGTCGCGCTGTTGACCCCTCGGATGGATCAATCATTGATGGTTATTAGCTCCTCCTCTTCAGATACCCAAGTATTGGTCCCCGACAGTAGCCCCTGAGCCACCGCGTGATTTGGGCAGAATCACCTGGGGTTTTTTTTACTTGCCAGTGGGTGTGCGCGAGTGCACCCGGTGGGTGTAGCCCCTCGAGCCTACGGAGGAGTAGAATACTCCTTAGGAGGTTTTTCGAAAGGAAAGACTCTGGGGGCCCTGGCCTTCTTTTGTCGCCCATGGCGTGTTCTGGGAACTATGATTCCTTCTTGCTAAGGCTAGACCCTTCGCGGGTATGGCTGTGAGTTTTGGTGATTCGTTAGCTAGATAGTTCGATTGGGGTCCCGGTATCCCGTTTGCGGGAATCTGGCTAGGGTTAACTTGGCTGAGACCTGATCATGGGCCAAGATGTCCATGGCGCCCGTGCGCCTGGGTACTGGCTGCTTGTGGGGCTCATCCCTTTCCATCCCTTATCGTAAGGGTGCCTAGAGCGGCTATCGAACATGTTTATGGGCCAACCATCAAACTCCTGAGCCTAGATGGGCCGTAGAGGTGTTTTTTGATCTGTATTCCTCTTACTCGTAATGAGTCGTGGCCTGTCCAGGGAGACGAAATGTCTGGTGCGTCTTTCGAGGGAACGGATAGGGATTGCGTGCGCATATCCTGTGGCGTGATGTTATAGCAGATCGTGGGGGACGTAGAGATCTAGGCGGACGGTTGGTTTCCTCATGTCCGTCGCCCCTATAAAACCAAAGGGTTCGTCTCTAGGGTTTCATACCTTGCCTTCTTGCCTTCGCATCTGCAACCTCTGTCGCCAATCATCTAGGCTTCTTGCATCCGCGTCCTAGCCGCCGTCGAGCTCATGTTCACTCACCTCCATCTTCCAATGGATCCATGGTGCCGCTCTGACGTCATGTTCTAGTGTATGGAGGGCCTCGTCCATCGTGGTCTTCTCTACATGTGGACCATGAACGAGTGGCTACTGCTTGGCAAGGAGGACATGCCATTGCCACCCGCCAGCTACGTGGTACTATTCGCACACTTCCATGAGTGCGGGTTCTCTACCCCTACTCATAGATTTCTTCGGGGGCTACTGTACTACTACAAGATTGAGCTACAGCACCTCAATCCCAATAGAATCTAGCACATGGTGGCGTTCATCGCCCTATGTGAGGGATTCCTAGGGATTAGTCCCCACTTTGATCTGTGGTGGCACTTCTTCACTGTTACCCTCCAGAAGAAGAGGGAGAAGAAGTAGGAGCTGAATACACCGATGGGATGCGTCGGCATCCACCTCTAGAACAACCGGGTCGATGAGTACCCATTGATGCAGTTGTCGACCTCCAACAAAGGGTGGCATTCACATTGGTTCTATCTCAAGAATGACACTGCCGCCCCCTGCTAGAGTTCTCTGGGCGCCTAATCAAAGAGGCCCCAGATTCATGGAAGTGGGGTGTCCTAGAGAAGGACAAGAAGAAGATCCAGAATCACATCGCCGCCATCCGCATTCTAAAGTAGAGGGGCCTAAAGGGGTTGGACATCATCGGGGACTACCATGCAAGGAGGGTGGTGCCGCTGATGAGGCGTGCGCTTCCACTATATGTGATGGTGCCCGAGGCATCATTCATCAAGACGGTGCTAGTCGAGGGAGCGCTCTCCTCCTCTGAAGTCACACAGCGCATCAAGGAGGTGATGGAGCCTTCTCAGGATGATGTAGGCATCCCTCTTCATTTCATGTACCCGGTGCTACGGCACCTCCGATGCGGCCGAAATCGGGCTACATCATCTTCGTAAGTTTTCTTTCCTTATGCCTCCTCTTCAATTGATCTCGCGACCCCTTGATACTAACATTGAGATGGGGGGACCAGCCAATGGACCTCATCCTTATGGGTCTCCTAGCTCCACTGCCGAGGTATCCATCCATGAGGGCGGCAAATCGCGTAGAGGCCGAGCGGCAAAGGAAGGCAAAAGATGATGAGAGGAAGAAAAGGCAACAGCGGAAATTGCAGGCGTAGGAGCGAAGGGAGGACACTGACAGCGATGACAACGATGATGAGGAAGATGATGATGAGGTAGTCGATGACATTGAGTGGGATGACCTAGAGAGCGAGGATGTGCTAACGGGTATCTGCTTGCCTTTGCAGGAGTCGGGGCCCTTTCTATTTCATGGAGGGGAGAGCGTGTCCGTGGGGCTGGTAGAGATGGGCGGGACTGTTAGCTTGTCCCAGGAGCCAATAGGGGTGGGCGGATCTACCACCACACCCAAGGTGTCAGCGGAGGCAGGTGGCTCTACCGTCGTGCCCCAAGATGCAAGGGGAGCGAGCCCCTCTACCTAGGAGCAGGGGGCGGGCTCGAAACGCCCCCCCCCCCGATGAGGTGGAGCAGGGGTCTAGGGGTTCACCCCAAAACATATCCGTCATCCAACAGCGCCAATGTAAGTCACCAGCTCCTTTGTTTTTCTCTGTTTTCATCGTGACTTATGCTTTTCTTTCTTTGCAGCATCGGGAAGCGACATAATCCTTTGACGCTGGCGTCAGAGAAGGGCATCACCCTTCAAGTGGGGTGACAGCCGTCGGTTGGCACCATGCCCATTTTGGGTAGGAGCGACACTGGTGTGACTGCCTCGTCGGCCAGTCATGCACCACCCACGGTGGTGCCTGTGCCCTCAATGGGACAAGTGGGCGCTAGGGCTCAAAGGATGCCCTCAGAGGTCGCTAAGCAACTAGCGATGGAGGTGATACCACTACCGACAATAGGGCAGATAGAGCTACCAGCCGCGCTTGTGGCACTGACCACGGTGGGCGTGATGCCACCAGTCGAGGCCCTGTCGACGTAGGTAGAGGTGGCAGCAGCTGTGATAGGTGAGACACAGTCGGATGCAGCCATGGCGGTGCCTGAGGCAGTGGTGCGACCCACGCCACGGGTGGCCCAAGTGACGGCACCTGACATGGGCTGAACGGAGGGGGACACGGTCGAGGGGTCCCTAGATGTCGTGGTGGTGGCAGAGACGACCAGCAGGGAATCATCCTTGGCCCTAACATTAGGGGGGACAGCCACTCGCCCGTGTGGGATGGGCCCCTACTCTAGTGGATGAATCCGCTGGACCCGACGTCGACATGCTTCACCCTTGATGATGCCGCTGAGAGCATGGAGTGGGAATCCTTGAACCATGCTAGGGGCTTCCTGCATAAAGTCGTCGTTCCCACTAGCCAGGTATTCATTTGATCTTGCTCTCCACTCACCCTCTTCTTTCTTCATGTATTTTTGTGTTCTGACCATCATCTTTTTTTCAGTCCCTTATCGCTCGCAGCCAGGAGAAATCCCAGTTCCTTTGTGAGTAGAAGGGAACCTGGGACCGCCTCATCAAGGAGGTGTGTCTGCATGGGGAGGTGATGGCCTAGCTTGCTGCCGCCCAACAGAGGGTGGCCAAGTTGACTCCCATTGTCGAGGAGGCGAGAACAGTCTCCGATTGCGGGTGGCCAAGGCCCATCGGCATGCGGATGAGGCCGAGTGGGCATTCGAGGCTTTGTCGATGAGGTCACGTGAGGACGATGAGGAGGCTACCAAGGTCAGGAGGTAGAGGGATGAGCTGCTTCAGAAGGACACCGAGACCCACCGGTGGATCCTTGACCTTTTGGTCGAGGTTGAGAAGGGCGGGAGCTGAAGCTAGGGGTCAAGGAGAAGCTCGTGGCTGTGGAGGAGAAGGTGAGTTTGGATGCTACAGCGGTTGTCTGGCTACGCAAGGAGAGGGATGAACTACACCAAACCATGAAGAGGCTTCGCTCAGAGCATGGCGCGGCTCATGAGGAGCATGACTAGGCCCTTCGAGAGCACGATGATGCACAGCAGAAGATCGGCTCCCTCTAGGCTGAGCTTGGAACTGCAATGACCCAGAGGCTAGAGGCTGAGGGTGCCTCTGCTGGGCTAGCCATGGACCTCACCGAGGTGAGGAGGAACCTTTAGGCAGAGAGCGATGAGCTCAGTATCCTGAGCACCACCCTTGGAGTGGTCTATGATGACCTAGAGGTGGTGCGGTCAGAGGGGACCAGTTCGCTCGCGGCCTATGCTGTCAAGATCACGGCGCGGGTGCACTAGCTAGAGAGGGACACCATTCACGCCAGGGTCCATCAATCCTTTGTGATTGTTCATTCTCATTATGGGGACAGCATCGACCGGGAGATGATGAGCCTTGGCTTTGCACCTGGCTACACTGACACCGAGCTAGATGAGATAGAGGCGATGGTGGCTCCTCTTTCGTGGGACCTAGCAAACAAAATGGAAGACATAGTTCTACCCTGGAGGGGTCAATTAGTCAGATAGGTCGAGTAATCATTCATGTAACAAGCACACAAACTCTGTCCCTTCTGCACTATCGCATAAACTTATCATTTTTGTTTTGTTTGACTAAGTTTGTTTTTCCTCCCTTTTTATTTGTGGAAAGGGGTTCGTGTGTTCTGACCCTTCCTTTTGTTAAAACTATGGGGCCTGAGGTATAGGAGGGGAACTTTGATCGTGCTAGTGAGTAAGAGTGCCATAGCCGTAGGGGCATAGGTTTCCCATAGTCCAACCAGTGATGCTCAATCGCTTGTTTCCGCAGACCTTACCACTAGATTTATTGTGAGGAAGAGGTCGGGAGCGGTGACTGTTTTAGAAAGAGTGTATTTATACCCTTATCAGCCCCTGAGTGAGATCTGACCCCTTGCCATTGCTGGGGTTAGGTGTCACTAAAGATCATGGAGAGGATAGCGAGATTAGTAGGAGAAATCATCTCTTGTTTTTGTACATACCCCCTCCCTAAGATTCGAGCTATCGTTCTGTGACTGCGTGTTCGGTCTCCTTGTGAGTCCAACTTTTGTCAAGCCCTCTCACGTAGTGGGGGTTCGATCAAGGGTCGGCTCGACTTTGTGATTGTTGCCCCATCCATGGTTTCCACAACCATGGGGGTTGAGCTAATGTTACTTGCCTTGATGGCTTGAGTGATGTATTCAGTGAGCTCACTAATGGGTATGTTCTAGTGGAATCTAGATTCGTCGTTCGTGATGGGCTCAATAGAGCCTTTATGTGATGTTCCACTGCTCCTTAACCTGCCTTCCAATAGATGCCCCCTCAATGGGGATTCTATGAGTTTGGTTGGGAGCTAGGATCGGATGAGAAGGTTGAGATGACCCTGTCTGCTTCTAGGTGAGTCGAGTGAAGGCCGCTAGGGTTCATCTGTGTTTTCTCCCCTAGCTCTTGTTTGATGTGAGGTGACATTGGACCTTTCGTGGGTCGGCCTTCGAACCCAAGTCTCCTGATTTAGGGTCAGGCAGCTCGAACCCCTAGGGCCTTGTGAGGCTCGATAGGGGTCGATCGTGTTTTCTACGTTACCCTACCCTTGGTTTCCATAGCCGAAGGTGACTCATCGTCTGTCTGCGACCGTGTATTCAGTTTCTTTGCGATGCTGAGCCCCCGTGCATAGTAGGGGTCCAGCTGGGGGGTCGGTTCATCTTGCGATTATCGTCCCTCACGCGTCCATTCACTAGAACAAAGGGGCTAAGCCATGTCGTGCTTTCCTCGCTGGACGAAGCACAGTGCTCGGTGAGTTGTTAATGGGCTTGTTCGAGTGGAGCCCCGGCATCCCCTTTGTGGGGGCCTAGTTCAAGGTCAGCTGGTGACTGACTCTAGATTCTTGGTGGCTAGTCCATATAGTTCCCAGATCTGTTCGACTGGTCTAAGGGTTCGATGCCTTTCTTTGGGGAAAAACCATGGACCCTGCATCATCCAAGACTCAAAATGAGGGTCAGGATGCCCTAGGCGCTCCACGCACTTTGGGTATTGGCCGCTAGCAGGCCTATCCTTAACCTCCCTTCACTCTAGGGTGCCCTGGAGCGGCCATGAACCCACTGGTGGGCCAGCCTTCTAACTCCTGGGCGTTAATGGGCCATAGGAGCATTTTTAGTTCCGTATCCCACTTACCTGTGGTAGCCCATAGTCTTTGAAGGCAAACCATCGCTCGGCAGATCCTTCACAAGGAAGATTTGGATAGGCATGCGCTCGTCTTCTGGTAGCTTCCAAGAGCCATTCAATCGACCTAGGCATAGGTTTTACCTTGATGATAAGAGTGATGGGTTCAGGAAGCTCTTACTTGATATGATTGAGTGGGATCTAGGTTCGTTGTTCATGACAGGGTTAGCACGACCCGCATGGGGCATTCTACTGCTCCCTACCCATTTCATGGCGTCGGTGAAGCCGTCCAATTGACTTTGCATTACCTGCTAGGACAAGGTTTTCCTACGGAGACAGAGGATGAGAACATCCATGCGAGAATTTAGTTTAAGTAGATAAACTAGGCTGGGAACTCATGATAAATGGACAAACTCTTAAATTTCGTTATAGCAAATAACTTTTTAGTTCTTCTCCCCTTTTTGTATAAAAAGGTTAGTGCATTCTGACCCTTTTGTCGTTAAGGCCATAAAAGCTCGGGAAGCGGGAGAGCCAGTTCTGATCACGCTGGTGAGCAGAGGCATCGTAGCCGTTGGGTCATAGGTTTCTCGAAGCTCGACCAGTTATATTCAAAGCCTATTCTCGTAAACCTAGCTCCTCAGTTTTAACGTGAAAGGAGGTCGGGCGCTGAGAATGTTTGCTAGGCGGATAGATTTTTAAAGCGTACCGGCCCTTTCCTTGCCTAAGGCCCCAAAAGCCTGGGGTGCAGAAAAGAAACTCTGATTACGCTGGTGAGCAAAGACGTCGTAGCCATTGGGGCGTAGGTTCCTCGTAGTCCAACCAGTTTTACTCGGGGTTTATTTCCGCAAACTTCACTTTTGGGTCTTAATCGTGGAGAAGGGGCGCATGTAGAGATTATCTACTGGATAGATATGTCCTTATTAGCCCCCAAGTGAGGCCCGACCCCAGCCGTTTGCTGGGGTCAGGTGTCACAAAAGATTGGGGAGCTCGACAGTGAAACTAATAATAAGAGGAAGTGTGCGTTTATTAGGGGTAAAAGTGACATAGCTGATCAATGTTCTAGGCGTCGACGAAGATCTCACCATCAAGTTTGTAGGTGCCTGGCCAAAGTATCTCCATGACGACATGCAGTCCCTCCTATGGTGGGGAGAGCTTGTGGTGGTCCTTGCATAGTTGGCCAAGGGAAGGGGGCTACATCACGTGCGTCGTCTAGCTAGGCTCCATCCTATGCTCCCCCTTGTTAGAGCTTCTGGACAAGAACCGCTTCAAGAGAACGCAGTCCTTGTACAGGCGCTTGACGGGGAAAGCATGGTTCGAGCATGGCCCTTCAAGCAACTTCTCGAAGTGGCTCGGGGTGCCCTTCATAGGCTTCTGGCCCCCGTGTGGTCGGCATTGGCCGCTAGCGAGCTCCCGCGCCGCCGCTTGTTCTTCCTTTTTTGGGAGGCTTGGAGGTGCCTTCGTTGGTGTCCTTGTCCCACTTTGCCTTCCCTTAAGGGTGTGTCAGTCAAAGGCCTAAGGTCCTATCAAGTCAGGGCTTGGGCTTTGGTCCTCACCGCTGTCATAGCATTCGCCACGACGTGGATGGTAGCCATGGCTAGCCCTTTCCTTTGCATCACCGCAGGCATGCCTAGACGCATCGAGGGTGTCATGGGCATCGTGGTGGAGGTCAAAACGCTCATGCACTAGAACCGCGGTGCGTGGTTCACCGCACTGTTGGGCCTGATGGACCGGTACATCCTCATCAGGTTGTTCTGAGGGTGCTTCGCGCCTGCGAGCGTTGGGGGTGTCACGCGCGTCGCGGTGGAGCTCGAAATGCTCGTGCACCAAACCCACGGTGCGCGGCCTTCTATAGTCGAGGCTGAGGGGTTGGTTGCTTCCAGGGGCGTAGATCTCCGTTGTAGCTAGTTGTAGCTCCTCGGGCGCCTCGGCGATTGCGTCGAGGACAGCGAAGAGGAGGGGTTGTGTGGTAGCAGAAGACTGCACCCACTATCCCTCCATCATAATGATGAAGTCCAAGTTCTCAAAACACACACGCACACCCAGGACCCAGCTAACGTTGCGATTAGCCATCCGAGGCCTGGTGTTGAGGTTGAGATGTGCAAAAAGACCTCAACCTAGCACGCCAATTGTCAGTGTTTCGAGTAAGCACCGACTAGTAAATTTATATATTGTGCATCTGACCCAGATGGCGTCCTAGGAGGACACAAGGATTATACTGGTTTGGGCCAAATGTCCCTACGTCCAGTTTCAAGCTGCTCGTGTTACTAGCACTGAGTTTGTAGTAGGGGATTACAAACTAGCGAGAGAGAGAGAGAGGTAGCTCTCAAGTCTCTGGTATGATACGGTGTGTTTGTTCGATGATTTGTCGTCCCTTTAGCGGGACACCCTGCTTTCCCTTTTATAGGTCAAGGGGAAGCAGGGGTTTTCAACCGAAGGGAGGAGGAAAAAGGAAAGAGAAAATTAGGCTCCCAGAGGTGCACTATCCTCCTCTTTGCGTGGGTCCCACTGACCCTGTAGATCGTGATGGCAGCAGCGTCGTACCGGGGTCCTATTGGTCGCTGCAGCTTACGTGCGGGCGTCATGCGCCATTCTTGTCTTCCATCCCATCCGAGCAGATGGAATGGTCAAAGGGTCCCCTGACAGAAAGCCATGCGGGGGGCTAGCGGTATAGTGCCAGTCAACTAACACCAGTTGACTAACGTTGAACGGTGGTCAGGCAAGGAGTTGGTAGCACAGTGACCATGCGTCCATCACTATGGGTGATGTGAGTTCCCCAGAATGACATGTCGTGGGGATAGGTCATGCTGAGATGTGATCGCTCCCTGCACGATGCCAGAAGTTTGACCTTGAGTGGTACTTTCTGGCCCATAGTGGTTGGCGGCGACTGAACTTCTATTAGGAACCATGTTCGAGGGATTGGACGAGGTGGGACCAGCCCTCAGACATTGGCTGAGGTGGAGCCGACCCCAGATGGAGCCTACCCCCAGGAGTCAGCTGAGGCAGAGCCTGCCCTCAGGAGTCAGTCGAAGCGGAGCTAGCCCTCAGACATCGAGCGAGGCGGAGCCAACCTTTAGGGGTCGGACGAGACGGAGTCCGCCCTTTGGAGTCAGTCAAAGCGGAGCCAACCCTCGGACGTCGAGCGAGGCGGAGGCAACCTTCGGGGGTCAAACGAGACGGAGTTCGCCTTTGGGAGTCAGCTGAGGTGGAGCTGACCCTAGGGGGTCAGACGAGGCAGAGCCCAGCAAGAGGTGTAGTCACGCTCTTGACTGCTCGAATGGATCAATCATTGATGGTTATTAGCTCCTCCTCTTCGGGTACCCTAGTATTGGTCCCCGACAAGCAACTTCCCGTATTAACAATATGCCTATTGGCAAGAATGGCTCAGAACGAGATTAGCCCATGGAGAACCCTCCACCCAAAAATCTTAATCTCTCCCGGGACTTCGAGCTTCCACAGCTTCTTCCATGCCTTTCTATCCACACCTCTGGCTTGCACTGAGTTACTTCTTTGCACATATATACTTTTCCTCCCATTGACAACGGTATGCTGAGCACACCGAGAACAACCCGTTTCTATTATAATGCCAAGCCACAAATTCCTCCCTCCCTAGGGTGATAGGGATTTGTAATATCCAATTTGTGTCTACTGTCCAAAATTTAGATTTCACCAAATCTGCATCCCACGTTAAATCAACAAGGTTAATAAGCTCATCAATAGTTGTGATTATATTGTTACCTCTAAGCGTTTGAATTTTCAAGTTGTGACTAGCCGGTATCCAATGATCCTCCATGATGTTTATTTATATGCCATTCCCAACCCTCCAAATATAATCTTTCTTGAAACATTCATGTCCAACTAGCACACTTTGCCATGTATAAGAACTTCCACTTTTCACCTTTGCCTTGAGAAGCTTCCTGTCAGAATAGTATCTAGCTTTGAGCACTCTAGCACATAAGGATTGTGGTTCACTAAGGCTGTGTTTGTTTCCCTTGGACAAAAATTTAGCCCTGTCACATCGAATCTTTGATACCAATTAGGAATATTAAACATAGGCTAATTATAAAACTAATTACATAGATTGAGGCTAATTTGTGAGATGAATCTATTAAGTCTAATTAATCTATGATTTGACAACGTGGTGCTACAGTAAACATTTGCTAATTATGATTTAATTTGGTTTAATAGATTCATCTCGCTAATTAGTCTACTCCTGTGTAATTAGTTTTATAATTAGCTCATGTTTAGTCCTCCTAGTTAGCATGCGAACGTCCGATGTAACACGACTAAACTTTAGCCACTGGATCCAGACACAACCTAAGTAGTCTCCAAGCTTGCTTTGCCAGTATTGCCAAATTGAAAGACTACAAGTCTCTAAACCCCATCCCCCTTTACACTTTAGCATACAAATGTATAAGAACTTCCACTTTTCACCTTTGCCTTGAGAAGCTTCCTGTCAGAATAGTATCTAGCTTTGAGCACTCTAGCACATAAGGATTGTGGTTCACTAAGTAGTCTCCAAGCTTGCTTTGCCAGTATTGCCAAATTGAAAGACTACAAGTCTCTAAACCTCATCCCCCTTTACACTTTAGCATACAAAGTTTCCACCACTCTTGCCAATGGATCCTCTTATGTTCATTGTCATCGCCCCACTAGAATTGAGAGATAGCTGTCGTTATTCCTTTACAAATTTTCTTCGGAATTTTAAAGACCATCATCATATATACCGATACAGCTTGAGCAATGGACTTAATCAAGATCTCCTTCCCTCTCATGCTTAGCAACTTTTCCCTCCACCCATTAATTCTGGTGATCACTCTGTCAATTAGATGTCGAAAATAATCACTCTGATCTGCCCCACTAATGCTGGCAAGCCCAGATACTTATCATTCAGTGTTTTTGTCATGATATTGAGTGATTCACACACCCCTCTAGCCTCACATCAACATCTATGTTACTTGAGAAAAAAAATGCTAGACTTTGCCTTGCTAGCCTTCTGTCTTGAGTTTGCACAGTAGCAGTTTAAGATGTCTATCAGTCGGTCATCATTTTGTTATCCGCATGCATTAAAATAAGGGGGGTCATCTGTGAATAGAAGATGTGATATTATGGGAACATCCCTACACACCTTGACCCCCTCCAATTCTCTTTGTTCCTCAGCCCCCATAATCATACACGACAGACCTTCTGCTATGATTAAGAAAAGCTATAGAGACAGTGGATCACCTTGCCTCAGACCCCTTGTTGGTGAGAAAACTTTTGTCTCCCTAGAATCAAAGTGAACATTATATCGAAAAGAGGTCACACAAGCCATACTCAACTTTATCCATCTCTAATCAAAGACTAAGTTATAATCTTTTCCAGGAGCACCCACTCTACTCTATTGTACGCTTTGATCATGTCTAGCTTCACCGCACAGAGCCCTCTCCATTCTCACTTTTCTCTTTTTTCTAAACAAAGGGGTGCATTTCATTAATCAGAAATATGTTTTTTTCTCGAAAAAAATATTGACATATACGGCATTGAATTAGTTTCATCAAATTAAAAAAATATTATTTAAAAAATAGTCAAAATAAAAAATGAACACAGATAGTAAAGTTAATAATAAATTGAATCAGAGCGAGCTAATATTAAAATAATCCTTTATATATCGTTTTTAATGGATGATCGTTTTATTTGCTGTGGCGCTTGATGATGAAAAGTGAAAACCGAGCCAAAAACTGATCAGGCTAGGACATTTTCGGGCCATACAGGCATACAGCCCACACTTTGCGGACGGAGCCACATGTAAGCAGGCCGCAGGCAGGCCTCCTCACGCGCGAGGGCCCGTTCCGTCGTATCGTGTGTGTTGTTGTTCCTGATTTTTTTGTCTTTTTTTTTTTTTTTGCCCTTTTTTAAAAGTTTGTCACAAATATGTCTCTGAAGGTATGGTTTCAAAATCTAGACCCTTAGCTCGGCGCTAGGGAAATTGGTGCCGAGCTAACATGTCTCGGCGCCAGCATATTTTGCGCCTAGGTTTCGGGACCACGTAGGCGTCGACACAAACATGGAGGTGACCTAGCAGGTAGCACGGTGCCACAGATTTTGGTGCCGTAAATCTTGGCGCCGATTCTGCCTTTACAGGTGGGTCCGTTTTCTTTCTCTCTTCCTTCCTATCCTCTGTTCCTCTGTCATTCTCTCTCACCCCTCTCTCTATTGCCCGCCCGACACCGCCCGGCACTGCTCCTCGTCGTGCTGCACTGCCCCGAGCACTGGCACCGCGGCCAGCCACACGCCGTCCGACCGCGCCCAACCCCTCCCATCCCCGCGCACCATGCCGCTTTGCGTCGGTAGCCGCGCCACGCCCCGCCCCGCACGTCCCCGCACGCGCCCTAGGCCGCGGAGCCCCACATGTTGTGCCGAGCCGTGCTGGCCAGGAGCACCTAGCCAGGCCCATCGCCGCCCCGCGTGCCGAGCCACGCCACGCGTACCCACGACTACTGCGCCGCCCTCCCCGTCGTCGAACCTGGACGACCACGACCGCGTCAGCCCCTGCTGCGCCACCCTCCCTTGCCCGCTCCATAGCAGCAGCGGGGTGCCGGTTGCAGGCCTCCTGTGGCCACCTGCCCCCACCCACTTGGCCGCTCCGATTGCTAGCCGCGAGCATGCGTGGGCGCACGGCAGCTTCCCCATCGGCCGTCCCTGCCTCCTGTCGACCGGTTGTGTCTCCCTTGCACTCAAGGTACATTAGTTTTTTAATTTTGTTCTTATTTAACAATGGTTATTAGTTAGTTAGTGTGGTAGTGATTTAGATAGGTACGAAGATATTTTGATTGATAGGTTGATTGATGGATACTTTACATAGTTAGATATATAGTTAGTTACATAGTTATATAGTTAGTAAGATAGTTAAATACTTATATAGTTAGTTACATAGTTAGATAGTTACTTGACATAGTTAGTTAGTAGTATTTAGTAGTTAGCAGTGAATTGATAGTATCTATTTAGTTAGTTATTACGTACTAGAGACCTTGTACTTAGTATGTTTCATTTATATTGGACTAAAGGAAATGTGCTTCGTTATGTGTATAAATTAGATGGACAACCTAGTGAGCATATATCATGGAGGCACCGTGGAAAGAGATCGCTATAGATATGTTGAGTTTGTTGACATGCAAAGCGTGCCTGCGTTATTCAATGAGAAGCTTTCATTTAGTGAGTTGGTTACAAGGGCTCGGGAGGAGCTACATTGCCATGATGATGATGGCATCGTAGTTGAGGGTGTACTTCACCTAGGTTCCCCTTCCAACATCTTTAGGAAGATGATCCCAATTAGGAGTGCAGATCAGTGGGAGAACTATGTGAGTTCGACTATGAAGAGCCAGTTCCAAATTTTGGACATGGTTGTGTGTTGGGTGTTAGTTGATCCCATCCCTCATGGGTTTTCCCCACCAATGGGTCAGTAGGCACACTTTGACCCTCCCGTCCTAGAACCTGATATGGATGTGGAGGTTGCACCTATGGTTCTCGATGCTTAATCTGCCTCCAATGAGCTAGTTGGAGATGCTTGTCAGACTCATGATGTTGTGGCAGATCCTCCTCAAAAGATCCCTTTGATACAGAATCATCTGAGTAAGTGTCTTATCTGCATATTTATTGGGAGCTTACCCCTTCCTTACATCCATTTTTCTCATTCTTTCCTCATTTTTCTACTTATGTTGCAGGAGACATTCCTGACAATGTGGATATGCCCCCTGTTGCTACGCAAGTGCACTGTGGAGATGGATTCCATGGCTCCAATAGTATTGAAATTATGAATGATTCGAAGCCATATGAGATGGCAAGGGCTCTTGATTCTGATGATAATTGTCCCGTTGGAGAGCTAACAGAGAGTGACATTGAGATGTTGAGGCGTATCTTTTCCAGTCATTATGATCCAAGAGTTTACGAGTCCAGCGATCTTGCTCATTCTGATCAGGCATGTGTAGAAAGGCGTGATGATGAGCTGCTACAAGCTCTTGAGGCCAGCCCTAACATAGTAATTGAGAAGGGTAGGGTATTCAAGGACCTCCCTGCATTGAAGAGGTGGTTGTAGGCGTTTACAGTGATACAAAAGAGACCTTACAAGGTCTTGCATTCATATGCGAAGCGCTGTTACACAGTTGTATGTGATAAGGAATGCTACCCATGGAGGGTTTGTGCAAGGAAGCAAAAGGTCACTGAAAAGTGGAAGATCACAAAAGTTGTCGGGCCACACAATTGTGCTGACCGTGTGCTCACACTGAAGCATCATCAGTTGACATCTACCCTCATTGCCAAGTGGTTGATGGGAATATTGCAGGGAGAACCCAACTTGAAGGTTAGGACAATTATCAGGATCGTTGAGGTGTTGTATGGAGGTTATGTGATAACTTATGGTAAAGCTTGGAGGACTAAGCAGCGAGCGTGGAAGATGATATATGGGGACTGGGAGGATGGGTATGAGCAACTGCCAGTAATTTTCAATGTAATCAAAGAGGTGAATTCAAGCATGTATTATGAGTATATCCCAAAACCAAATGCATGGGAGGATGGGAGGCAGATATTCTTCCATGCTTTCTAGTGTTTCCCTCAGTGTGTTGAGGCCTTTAGGCACTGTTGTCCCGTCTTCTCCATTGATGGTACGTTCTTGATTGGCAAATACCAGGGCACACTTCTTATAGCCATATCCTATGACGCGAACAACAAGTTGGTTCCTTTGGCATTTACTTTGGTTGAGAAGGAGAACAATGACAGTTAGGGATGGTTCTTAAGGCTAGTCCGGATACATATGGTTGGGCCTAACAGGGAGGTTGGCGTCATATCTGATAGGCACCAGGGCATACTTAATGTTGTGCGAGAGCAGATAGAGGGGTATGCACTTTTGCACCATCGTTGGTGTACTTGGTACCTTGCCGAGAATCTACTCCGGAAGGATGGTGTGAAGGATAACTTTGATATGTTATAGGAGGTTACATGTTTTGACCATGCCATAGGGACTTATCAGGTCGAGCATAGGGGCGATACAACATCCGATGGCGAGGTCCGAGAGTCGAGGATGCATGTAGTAGTCCTCCAATATTTCACATGCACTTATGGTAAACCAAGGTAGTACCACTTTTTATGTTCTTATTTGGTGGCAGCAGCTAGGCATCGCAACTTTAATATCAAGAGCAGGATACCTCACGAGTTTAGTTTTGACATGCTTGTGCACACATGGAGCCCCTGCTTCGTGTCTTTCCGAGACCCAAGAGAGTGGCCTCCATATGACGGGCCAAAGTACATAGCGGATCCAGCTTACTGTTGGAACAAGCGTGGATCCAAGAAAAGGACGAGGCACAGGATGGTTATGGATCAGATACCTGGAAGAACAAGGCGTGGGAGAGGAACCCCATTTCTTACTGACCCCGAGCAGTACGAGTGTGGCAAGTGCGGAAGACTAGGCCATAATTCACGCACTTGCCATTGGTAGATTAGTGAGGTGCGACTATTGGTTGTTTTCATTATTTTATATCTATCGTATTCATTCCATTAATTATGCCTGTCTCAATTTATGCTTCTAATTGTGTCAATTACATGTACATTTCTAAGTTTATGTTTCATTGTATATTGAATTTCTATTTCATTAACTTTTTTATAGGATGGCGTAATTCCACCTGCTCGACCCAGCATACGAGGAGACCCACCGAGGATGTCTCATAACAGAGAGGCAGGTAATAATCTATACATCTTGTTCAAATTTTTGTAAGCGTACATGTGTTCGTGAAGTAACAGGAGACTATATTTTATTCCATGCAGGACCTTCCACTCCTTTGTCCTAGAACCCACAAGGTTCTTGGACATGCAGTACGATGATAGGTATACTCCTTTCCTACAAAGAGCTGGCCTAGATGTCATCTCTATTTAAGTTCATCGTGGGTTGTCCATGTTCAACTCAGCGGCCTTAACTACGTTGGTTGACAGGTATTATCTTCAACCATTGCCTCTGTTCGTACACATTTGTTCATGCGCTTGCCTTTCTGACATGTAATCTTGCTTTGTCTAAAATGTAGGTGGTGGTCGAAGACTCGCAACTTTCACTTGCTTTTTGGAGAGATGATAGTCACGCTCTAGGACTGTCAGAAGATGCTAGGTCTAAGGATTCACGGCAACGTAGTGACTACGCCATCAGAAGGTTGGAGAGCACAAGTAGAGGCCTTCCTTGGGCGTGAGGTTGGTGAGCAAGGGGCTCACACTTCTAGAGTTATAATCTCCTAGCTCTGGCAAGAGTTTACACAGTGCCCTGAGGAGGCAGACGACGAGACAGTTGGGTACTACTGCAGGGCATGGATCCTAACCTGTTTTCCTGCATTCTCTTCCCTGACGCAACAGGGGACACTGCGTCATGGATGTGGGTCCACTGCCTCACTAATTAGGACCAGGCGGGTCAGTACAGCTAGGGCTCTGTAGTGTTGACTTTTCTTTACTGGCAGCTTTACGTGGTGTGGCATCGAACTTTGTCCTTAGCCTCACTTGGTGGATGCGTGCACCTACTCTAGTTGTGGATGTGGGCTCATCTACTAGTTAGCCATCTTGAGGTTCTAGCTCGTCATGACTAGTTCCCAGGTCAGCCTCCACGTCGGTAACTGACATGGGCGTAGCTTTGGGATCAGGTTAGAGTTCTGCATGTGAGGTTAGAGCGGGCATACATTGAGTTCACAAATGAGCTAGACACGCTCACAGCCACTAGTGTAAGTAAATTTATTTTCCATGCTGGTTTGAAATGGTTTAGTATAGCATCTAACAACTTGTTTCAACATGTTGCAGGTGTCGTGGGAGTCGTACGATGGAGAGAGGGCACTTCCTTTTTCGTTGAGCAACATGTGTGGGTGTGACTATGACTTGTACAGGATGAGGTGCCCTCTAATCTACTTCTATGCCATCGAGTTCCACCTGCCAGATAGAGTTGCACGCCAATTTGGAGTGAGACAGCTTTGGCCAATGGCTCCGTTCTCGACTGGCGTTGACTTAGACAAGTAAGTGTTCTGCTATTTCAATTATCCCATTATAGTCCATTTCCATTAGTTCCTATATAAGATGAAGTAATGATGACGTACGTGCACTTTTAATATGGTCACATGTATATGGATTGAGATGAATGTGCGTGTATGGAATGCATATATTCATGTCATATTTTTGTTTGGTTTGCATAAAAATAAAGGAAACTCTGCCGAAATTTTCTACACAAATTTGTATTACTTTGAATAAAAACTTCACTAACGATGGCGTACATGACGTGCAAGTTGGATCATTAAAAGAACAGAAAGATTTTTTATTAGGAGAAGCACCACCACTACTACATTGAACAGTGGGAGCTGTTGGACGTCAACGTGGACGAGAACGATGAACCACACACGAACTATGAGTACATGCGCTACCAGGCTTAGTACCAAGGTGCGACACGTTGCAGGCTGAGGCTACAATGGACAGAAGATGACTACGCTAACATTGAGTCCTCTGATGACGAAGACACAACGTACGACCAAACTACTCGTGTAGGAAGGCAGGTGGAGGTAGGACCAATCTTGGACAGAGTGGTAAGTCAATTGCCTTATTTTCTATGTTCAGTTGCATACCAATACAATCTTACTAAGAACTTTGTTGCAGGACAACACCCTCAAATGCTCGGTTAAAGACATTGAGCGCTTTCGTCTGAGAGTCAGGGACAACGACACGCGTAGCTTCCTAGACGTAAGATTCTAAAAATTCTTTCAAGTATAATATTAATACGTTAAATTCTTTCAGTTAACATAATTTTGTACAACAGAGACTGTCACATCGGCGAGGCCATGCAGCTGCTCGTTGTGGTTGCAGGACAGCCATGATGCAAGACGTGCACATTCCTTCCGTAGGTAGAGGAGGCTTAGGTTCGTCTAGCTAAACGCCTATAGGGTCCATAGGCATTGCGTATGAGGACGAGGACGATGAGGTGGACTAGAGGCACGAGGAGCTTGGACCATCTCAGCTATAGGACGCTCCCTCGACTCAGCCTACACAGCCTCCAGGCACTAGGCGACGTCGTCCACCTGACCCTTACACTCCAGGCACTGACGCTCTTGGTCACAAGGGTAATGATAAGACTAGGAGGCAGTGAGAGTTTATGGTAGAGTTTGTGGTAAGATGTTATTATGAACTGTGTGGACTATTAATATGCTCATGTATATGGTTTGAGATGAATGTGGCATATATTTGTATGTTTGAATATGTTGTATTGAGGTTAAATATTCATGTCATATTTGTGTATGTATTGCATCAAAAAATATGGGAAATTATACCAAAATTTTCTGCCTAAAGTACATTTGTGCAGTACACCTATACCATCTAGCATTTATAGTGATTTATCATGTCACCATCGAATAGGCTTTTCAGTGTCTTTCGAAATAGTGATTGAAGTATGAATTCTAATAGGCTTTTCACTCATGGAATCTAGGCTCTACAGTATCCTTCTATGTAGGCTTTTCAGTGATTCTAAATAGATTTTCCAGGAGCATTTACAACACAATACAACGGTTAGCAAACCTGTCTCCGCCTATATATATGCGTTTTAGGATGCATTGCTAACCAAAAGCAAAACCAAACTAGTATTTGGTTTCGTTGGAGTAGGAATGCCTAGAGGGTCATCTAGAGGAAAGGATTTCGGAAGTGGGAGGGAAAATGGGGGATGAAGGAAACTCCCATTGTGTGGGAGGGATCTCTTGGGCCTAATTTCTTTGAGGAACCAGTGTATCAGTTTCCCCCGAGAGCAAGAGTGATTTCACTAAATAGTACCCTCTCAGAGGATATGAAAATTGAAAAGAAGATTAGCCAAAATGCATGCATGGTGAGGACTGCTTAGTGCAGATGTTCACTGAGGGGATCGACGGAGGTCGTCGCTTCTTCAAATACCCACGAGCATGGGTAATTACTATTACATTTCGTTTGTTAAATATGTTTCTTGAATACCCTTACAACTCACAGGACATACTTATTATAGTCTTCCGACTCTGAAGAAAACTATGGGCTCACTAGGTGGGTCGATCTTCGACCAATTTATCCGCATCAGTAGTACATCTACTACCTGCATGACCGTATCTTTGAACTACAAAGGGAAGTTAGCAGTGGTTACAAGAAAGACGAAGACGACGACAACAACAATGGTGCAGGTTCATAGGAGGCACTCTGCAATGATCCATATTGCACCTGCCCTAATCACAAGAATAAAGGGCCTCCGTCATCACCCCTATCACCACCACCACCAACAATGAGAGGCTACTGTGGAGAAGGTGTAACACAATTTGCTATGTGGCCACACTACTAGGATGATCCTATCTTATTCACATGGCACATCCATGTGTTTGTTGTTTGGTTTAATTACCTAAGGTATGTTAGGTTCAGTCGAAGAAACTATGTACCCTTGTTTGGTACATGTTCTCACATACCATTCTGTGTGCTTGTTGTTCTCTTTAATTACCTAAGGCATGTTAGGTTTAGTTTAGGACCTTTGTACCCTAGTTTGGTACATGTTTTCATATGCCATTTCATGTATTGTGCGTGTTGAATTATATAATGCCCTACTTCGTTAGGTTTTATTTGCAGTACGTGATCTTATTTCACTACGTCCGCAATATTAAACTGAATATTATGACCACAGATAATGAAAACAACAACATAATAAAAAGTTCAATACTATGACATATTAAACAACACAATAATTATAGAAGTACATACCGACAAACTAAATAACACAGTACTTGGCCTAAGTATGCCCATACTTAAAGTGCATTACATGACAACATAATAAAAAGTCCAACAGTAGTCAACATTGTTCATGAATAAACCATAGAACTAGAAAGTCATGAAGACTACTGAGTGCAATGAGACCAATTTCTCTTCCTCAGGGCATCAAGATTCTCCTCCATCGCTACTTTCGCTCGGCGTGCACGCTTAAGCTTCTTCTCCCTCTCCTCCCTATATGCAGCAACACGCCTCCTTTCCTCCTCTTCCTTATGCTCCTTTTCTGCAGCCTCCTCTCTACGTCTCTTCTCCATCATCTCCTTGTTCTCTGCCTCCTACCGCAATAGTTCTGCATCCATTCCTTATCTTCAGGCTTGATTTCAGTGTCGATCCACTGCTTAAAATCATAGAGCGGTGGAGGGGTCTGCAACAAATGCAATTGTTACCAAACAAAAAAATCATGTAAGATTTCATGACACAAAATAATTATTACACAACATCAATTCATCACCATCTTGTTAATGCGGCGCTGACAAAGTGTAGGCTCAAAGCCAAAATTGGAACACATCCAATACCTCTGCCTATACATGTCCTCTTCATCGGACTTGGCTACCTTGCAAGGATCGTCGTAAAAGTACATGGAAACTGGAACACCACCAGGCAGAGGCAATGGGTCGAAGGCATTTTCGGTCATCTGGCCATAACTACAATTTAACAAATTTCGTTCTAAGAACCGAAAGCAATTAACATTAAACCCTAAACCTAGGGTTTCCCATTTGATCCACAACAATGAACCCATAATATAACAACATGCGCTGAGGTTACCTTGGTTTGCTAGCTTTTCCACGCCTTGGCATTCTACGGTTGTATAATACAAATATTAAAAATTGCATGAAGCCCTAAGTAACGACGATTCTTATGTTGAAAAATCTAACTAATATATACCGAATCGATGCGAAAAAAAACTAGGAGGAGAGCGATGATACCTTGCTCTCGAAGATCTACGGATCAAATCAAAGTTTCCAAGGTCCAATATGCCGATTCGTGAGGTAGGACGAAGTGGGGAGAGAGAAAACCCGAGAGGAAGGAAAAAGAAAAGGAAGAAGCCTTGTCCAAAAAGGTTGGGCAGCAGGTTAAAACACCATCTCGGCGTCATAGATCTTGGCGCCAAGCTCGACGCCAATAACCCCAGCGCCAAGCTCCACGTCTACATCGACGCCGACGTGGCCGAGTAAGCTCGGCGTGCCGAGACGTGTAATGTTGACGCCAATTACTGCGGCGTTGAGTTGAGGGTGCAGATTTTAAAAGCCTAGCTCCGGGGGCGTATTTGTGACAAACTTTAAAAAAAAGAACAAAAAAAAAACAAAAAAATCAGGTTGCTGTTCCTCTTGCAGTCTTGCATCTAGTTGTCTGTCGTCTGATGTCTCGTCCCTCCCACACCCATCGCCCGTCATCTCCGGTCAGCACGCCTCCCCTTCTGCGCCAACCCCCCCCCCCCCCCCCCCCCCCCCCCCCCCCCCCCCGGCCTTTGCTCGCCCAGTTCCCCTCGCCGCCGTGGACGCGGGAACCAACACCCAAACTGACTGTTCCCAACAGATAACACACCCGTCTGCGGCAGCAGCAGCGCCCACGCTGCCCGCCGGCGCAGGTCCGGCGAGCGTGGCCAGCCAAGCTCTAGGCCCCGCCTCCGGGCCCAACCCTAGCCACCTCCCGCAACGCCAGGGGCGGGGGCGCCATGCTGTTCCAGGTGGGAGGGCAGGGCGCGCGGCCCACCTTCTTCGAGATGTCAGCCGCGCAGCAGCTGCCCGCCAGCCTCCGCGCCGCCCTCACCTACTCGCTCGGGGTAAAACCGCCCTCCTCCTCCCCTTGCTCTTGCTCGTCTCCGATTGGATCGATCGAATCGCCGAGGTTGTGTGCCTGGTTCGGGGGATTGTTTAATCGTGCGTGCCCCCTTTGGTATGGCTCGTAGGATGGTGCAGCTTCGGGGCAACGCATTGAAATGCTCTAGCTTGAGGACGATTAAATAGCTCAAGCACTGTTTCTGGTTTGACGTTTCATTACCAGTTCGTAACGCAAAACTGAGCCGTCAAGTGCTGAATATCTCTGTTTAGCTACCTTTGAGACCCAGAGTGGACTAGTAGTGAACTAGTGATATGGGATCATCAACATTCACTGATATTTTGATGTTCATCATGTAGTAGCAAGAAAAAACCCACATAGAACTTGACATCTACTTCTTTCATTCTATGGCAGAAAGTGAACATACGTTCAACTGACATTCTATGGTACTTTATGTGTAGCGGTACATTAGATATGAACTTCTGTAGGGATGTGAATTGGTGACCCTAAGGGCATCCACCATGTCTCTTCAGTTGTGCAAATTGTACTAGTTTCCCAGAGGGCTCATTTTGGAAACCACATACAATTTGTTGAACTAAAGAGGGTGGTGAATATGTGGATACCCTTAGGGCCACCAATTCGCACCCCTAAACTTCTGGGAAAGCACCTTGTGCAAAACATGTTGGAGCATGTTTTCAGGGTTCTTGATGTAATAATGATTTGATTGCATCCTTTGTTTGTACATATCTTAAGTCTCAAGTTAATATACTTTTGTTTCTTTGCTGCACATGTTATTACGTTTCCTTCGTGCTGCCTGATAAGTGCTAAACCAACTGATAGCCACGTCTATGTCTATGAAGTGCTAAACCAACTGATACCCTTTTGCTATAGCTATAATGAATTATCCAGATGTTTCAGTTTATATGAAGGAACTTTTCTACAGCATCTAGTTAATCTTTTTTATTGTTAATTGCACAAATATCAGTGCAGCAGCATCAAAACTTTAATGGTCGTTTTTGGGAGGCGGGGGGAGGGGTTGCCTTTTTTCTCAGGAAGTAACAAGTGCTATGTAGTTTTGGCTAAAACAGCATAGGTTTGTGATCAGATCATGTTCTCTCTTCTCCGAATTTATTGTTGTCGAACACCCATCTATGTCATTTGACCCCTTATACAGTTATGTACAACTTCTTCCATTTGCAGGTTTTTGCGCTAAGAAGACCATTACTACACAAAGTTTTAGATTATGAAGACGAATTCTTTGCTTTGTTAATGGGCGTCCTTGAGTCCCATAGTCTACGGACAACAGGTTCATTATTGACTCTTTCAGCATAAATTTTTTTGACTTGTTTAGGACACTTGTAACGTAACTGGGCATGCAGGAAAGGAATGGAACAATGCATTAGAACTTGAGTTTTCTTCTTATTTTTTCTTTGGCAAGCCCCCTTGGATACGGATTACTAAGAAATGAACCTTTCTCGAATGTGACTGAGGAAATTCCATGCATCAATATAGTGATATTTCAATAGGGTCAATCATCATTCTTATCCTTATCTGTCTCATACTCTCATATCCTACATATCATATTAGGTTATTGGAATAGTACTATCTAACCATACAAGTCTGTGGTTAGTGGAATGAAATGATCCCCTTCTTGAACCAACTTATTGTGCAAACCAAACACTGAATCAAACAGCCTAGAAGTGCTATGTTAACTTAGGTCTTACTTTAATCTTATATATGTGAATTGTTACCCATGCAACTTGTCAAATAGACAAGCTTGACTCAGCACATGGCTTGTTCTTTGATATCCCTAATTTTAACTGTCCTGATTTTGTTCCTTCCAGATGGTTCCTTTTCAGAGTCATTATATGGTCTCAGGAGGAGACCTGTTAAGGTTTCAGTGAAGAGAAAAAGTCCTGGTACAGAATCTAGTGACAAAGTCTATGATTCTGCACTAAGGAAGCGCCAGAAAATCCTTTCGGTTGTTTTTTTGGTAGGATGCCCTCAGCTTCTTTGTACTGTAGTTTTCTGTCTTCTTTGTTTTTTTTTCCTTTCCTTGGGGAAACATACTTATGCTCTTGCAGTTAGCTAGTGGTGTAAAAGAATGAATTGATAAATTAATCACCAATTCTGTTACTGTCAATAGCATATGAACTAGATTTAGTACTTGTCAATAGCATATGTTTGTTATCTTGACTCATAAGATATTTCTATTCCAGTATGCATCTTGAATTGCTCGTTAAAGTCAAGCTGACTTGTTCCCCCCCCCCCCCCCCCCCCCCCCCCCCCCCCCAAACTACGCATGAGAACTGCGTGTCATTTCATTAAGTAGAGAAAAAAAAAGAGAAAACCAAAGGAGAGGCAAAGCCAACTCCCTTAGGCCACCTAGTACAAGTAGTACAAGACTAACAGCATCACTCGCTGCAAAGAAAGAAACAAGCTGATTTGTTTGACAGTGTTATTTGCTTTTCTTCAACACATAGGAGAGCTGCGTATCTTATATTAAAGACAGCAGAAGCAAAAAGGTCCCTTAATCACCCTTACAAACAACCACTCTAATTCCACTAGAAGATCAGAGGGGTTGTAATACTGAAAAGAAAAAGATATCCCAAGTAAATTAGGATAACAAACCGACAAAGACTATACAACTATCCCTCATAACGACCTAGTTCCTGTTATTGGAGCTTTTTGGCTCCAGCAAGACCCCAAAAGTCTCAACTCGAAGAATTGATGTGCTACCTGTAGGGAGGGGGAGATGCTATCAAAAACATATTTGTTCTTATGATTCCATAAGGTCTAGGTCCCCAAAATCACAGCGCTATTAAATCCCTTCCTTAGCTTTGTTAATGCGACGACTTGCTTCTCCAGCAAAGCTTGGTTCTGATCATCTGGGCGTAACATGCCCAAGACCAACAGGTGCTAGTGGAGTGTGCCAAAACTGCCGAGAGAAGACACAAGTAGTTAAGATATGCTGGGCATTCTCCTCATGATCGCACATCACACATTGCTCAGGATGAGGAAGCCCTCTACGTGCCAATCGATCTGCTGTCCAACATTTGTTTCTAATAGCAAGCGACAAAAATATTTTGCATTTGGCCAGGGCCCAAGATTTCCACAAACGCCGTCATGCTCGAATGTAATAGAGCCACACAAGAATGCCCTGTAGCTAGATTTGGATTAGAATGATCCGCTTACTTCATGCCTCCAGAAGCGCTGATCAACTTTCTGAGTTGAGGTCACCTGTTCTGGAGTGAAAATTACAAAGGCCTTTTGCTTAGTTGCTCTGATACTGTTACTGTATTACTGATTTCATTAATCTTCAATTTTGTTAGTTTGTTGGCATTTGGTAGTGATATATATGCTGCAATTGCTTCTTGTGGTACCAAGTTGCTGTATAACGATATATAATATTCTAATCCTTTCTAATATGGTACATTGTACTATTAATAGTTAGTTTATGGCTGCTTACCGGCATATTCTACCCTACTCCTTAGCGTACCCCTTTCTTTGGGGAAATGTATTGGAGATGCACTTTAGTAAAATTTACCTTATGAATCCCAAATTTATAGTATATATTGTTGTTTAATCTTTTTGTATGGAACTGTTAATTTCTGATTTCAGTAGTCCATGTTTTTGCATCATGCCATTCTCAAAATGCAGCCATCTAAAACTTTAGTCATGTCTAAGATAATTAGACGACTATGTGTATTTATATAAGCAAATATGTACCAATTTTTGTTATATAATGATCTTGTTGGAGACAGAATATTTCTTCTCTTTACGCTTAACTCCTGCCAATATTATTGTAGGTTGTTTTGCCATATTTTAAGTCAAAGTTGCAGTCTATATATAACAAAGAAAGGGAAGCCAGGTTGCAGGCAACCCTTTGGGGTCAGGATGATGTTAGATTTGATGAAGCTGGCTTTGTATTAGATCAGGAGCAGACTTCTCAAGCACAGACTGAACCTACAACTGGAGAAGTGTCAAATTTGACACGTTTTAAAAAGAATTTTGTGTCACTTATAGGTGTTTGCTATCCATGGATTCATGCAACTAATGAAGGTTTGTCTGCTACTTCCTGAATTTATTTGCTTCAGGGAGTTGATTCTGTCTTTATTGACTTCAGGGAGTTGATGTTATTAAGCACCAGTAAAAAAAATCAGAGTCAACTCTAATGTTCTTGTTATCTTTGTATTATCCTTTCTTGACTCTTTATCATTTTAGTTTCCAGTGATGGTGTTTTTGGTCTGTTTGTTCAGTGTAATTCAATTTGATTTGCGTTTCATGTAAAATCAAAAGAATTATGCACTGCCAGCTTATTTGTATCATTGGGTGGTTAGTGGGTAGTATAAGTTTCACCTATGACGTCCTATATTGTTTGCAGGTCTCTCGTTTGCATACCAGCTCTTGTATCTGTTGGATGCTACTGGCTTTTATAGTCCAGCACTGCATGTGCTTGGGCTTCATGTTTGTCGTGCTACTGGACAAGAGCTGGTATACTCCCTATTTTATTCTTACTGGTATATTTGTTATTGTTTATGCAGACATATATTTAGAATCTTATTATTACATTATTTTACCAATGTCTTCTTTTTATACGATACAGTGCCTGATGTGTCTTTTCTTGCTTCCTCTGAATAACTAGATGGAATCATCTTCTAGGATATCAAGGATTAGAAATCGTGAACTTGAGAGACTTCGTGGTCCTCCATGGTTCAAGGTAGGAGAGGACAGTAGCTTACTTGTTTCAATTATGAATTCTTGAGTCCTAACTCATGACAAGAACCATTTTGTATGGCGTCTGCAGGCTGTGCAACGAGTGTTCCTTAGTTGTGTGTACACAACTCTAGATTATGCCCAAACCGGTTTAATTGCTGCAGTCTTCTTTTTCAAGGTCTGTTCTACAATTTACTATCAGAGAGAATCTAGGATCTTTTAATGTTTCCCTCACTTTATATCTTCTTACAGGCAGACTTCTGAGTTTGGATGGTTAACAGTTATTGAATACTTGATTTGAAATGTGATCAATTATTCTAGAAGGCATCCTCTTAACTCTTTGAATTTTGCATAACTAAGAAATGAAAGTCCTCACTTGCTGATATTTGCAAAACTTTCGCCATGTAATGTGAACTTTTAGCTGTAATGTGAACTTAAAACTATTAGCTCTATGCCTGTGGTAGATGTCATGTAATGTGAACCACGATTCAACTACACAACTGTACTCAGTGTTCTCTTTCTGGTAACCTTATCTAGATGATGGAGTGGTGGTATCAATCTGCTGAAGAAAGAATGTCAGCTCCAACTGTATATCCGCCACCCCCTCCTCCTCCAACTCCGAAGGTACATCTCATGATTACTCATGCCAGCAAAGAGCTACAACCATTCGTTTGTCACAGAATAAAGCTGTGATTATGTTTTCTGTATAAGTCCCCACATTTGGTGTTAAATTATAAAACAATGAAATCTTTTAGTTGTTCATGATCATAATCGTATGTGGATCTGTGCCATTTTATTAGGTTGCCAAAGACGGGATTCCCTTGCCACCTGACAGGACGCTCTGCCCCCTGTGCTGCCAGAAGCGCACTAACCCCTCTGTCCTTTCTGTTTCTGGTTTTGTTTTTTGCTACAGCTGCATATTCAAATCTGTCTCTCAGGTGGGTGTTCTACAGATCTAGTATGTCAAAGCCAAATTTTCTCTCCATCACCAACTTATGTGACATTGTCTTGTGCTCCAGCATAAAAGGTGCCCTGTCACACTAATGCCTGCCAGTGTTGAGCAAATCAGGCGTCTCTTCCACGATTTGTAGCCATGAAAGACCCCAAGACTTCCTGTTTTCTAAAGACGACGGACTTCAGCACACACAAACTGTTATGACCGGCGTCTACTGTAATAGGCGTAGGCCCATTAGTGGCTAGAGGAGGATGCCAGCTTTAGGGGCTAACAGCCCATATTAGTGTTATTAGCTATTTATAGTATTTATTCCTTAATTATAGTATCCTAGAGAGGATAAAGACTATGTAAACAATTGAGATTGGAATTAAGCAGAAGCAACCTAATTGTTGCTGGCTTCCCTTGGGAGCCCTAGCCGCACCTTCTCTTCTTCCTTGCGCCGTGATCACCATGGCGCCAACTTGCTGCCGTTGTCCTAAGCCTCGCCTACCACTCTTCCATCCATACAACTTTCACAGCAACTCCGGTAGGACATCTAGTCCTATCAATCTGGTATTAGCGATGTCAGGCCCTCTTTCCACCTCCACCAGCCCATCGCCGCCGCCGCCAATCACCACTGCTGCATAGCTGCTGCCATCCGCTTCGGCGCCCACTCCGTCCTTTACAATGTCGATGGAGCAGATGACCGCGGGCATCCACGAGCTGACCCGTTCCATGGCCGCGATGCAGTCCTACCTCGCCTCGCAGCAGCTGCAAAACTCCCCACCGCGCCCACCACCGTCGTCGACGTCGCCGCAATTGGCCATGGCCTCCCTGCCGTCGGTGTTCCCTGCTAGGAGCCCCTAGTCTAGTGCAACCGGCGTGCCCGTCCATCTACTGTGGATGCCGCCCTCCCTGTCGCCGATCCCATCTTATGCCCTGTCCCCGACGGTAGGGCCGGTGTATACGATAGCAACGTTTCCGGCGACCACGATGTTGGCTACCAGGGCCTTTGAGCACCGCGCCGCTGCCACGACGTCGGCCACTGCTCAACGTGGCGCCCAGCCTCCTTAGCGCCCGGGCATCCTAGCGCCGCCATGGACTGCTGCAGCGGTACCAGCAGCCCAGGGGGCGACCACAACTCAAGCAACAGCGGGCGCTGTAGCCCTACTCGTCCTTTCCGCCGGCTGTCCCTAGCAGAGCAACTGGAGCGCCACCGCCAAGGTCTCTGCTACAATTGTGATGAGCTCTACGTGAGCGGTCATGTGTGCCAACGCCTATTCTACCTCGAAGCGGCGGATTACCTCGACGATCATCCCAGCGGAGGTGGACGTTGTGGCTGCTTTTCCAGAGGAGGCTGCGGTGCTTGCGCCTGCACCAGTAGCGGGCCAGGAACCTGCAACCCAACCTCAAGTGTCCCTCTACGCCATTGCCGACATCCGGACCGAGAATGCTATGCTCCTTCTAGTCTCCGTACATGGCCATCGCCTTATGGCGCTCCTCGACTCCGGCTCGACGCACAACTTCATCGAAGTTGATCTCCTGCGCCATCTACACCTCTCTACATCACCACACCCTACCATGCGGGTGCTGGTGGCCAACGGCGATCGTGTGCCTTGCGAAGGCGTCGCCCGAGATGTGGCCCTGGCCATTGGTACAGAGGAGTTCACCATCAGTTGCTATGGCATCAGCCTGGGTGGTTTTGATCTTATTCTTGGCGTTGAGTTCCTACGTACCTTGGGTCCTATCCTCTGGGATTTCGAGGATTTGTGCATGGCTTTCACACGGGGTGCCCGTCGCATTCTATGGAAGAGCCTGGGGTCCCCCTGCGACGACATCCGGGAACCGGCAGCTCGGGCGATCGCTGCTACCCCCTCCCAGCCACTACTGGACCGGCTCCTGGAGCAGTTTGAGCCGGTCTTCATCGAGCCACAGGGGCTCCCTCCGATGCGGCCGTATGATCACCGCATCCACCTGCTGTCGGGTACAGCTCTGGTCGCCATTCGCCCCTATCGCTACCCCCCAGCTGCAGAAGGACGAGTTGGAGCGTCAGTGCGCTGCTACACTCGCCCAAGGCATCATCCGGTCGAGCACGTCCCCGTTCTTCGCCCCCGTGCTGCTGGTGCGCAAGGCGGACAACTCCTGGCGCTTTTGCATCGACTACCGGGTCCTCATGCTAAGACGTCCAAGGACAAATTCCCGATTCCGGTCGTCGATGAGCTTCTCGACGAGCTTCACGGGGCTCGCTTCTTCACCAAGCTCGATTTGCGCTCGGGCTACCATCAAGTGCGGATGCACCCCGACGACATCGCCAAGACGGCATTCCGCACTCATCATGGCCATTTTGAGTTCCTGGTCATGTCGTTCGGCCTTTCAAACGCACCGGCGACTTTTCAGGCTTTGATGAACGACGTGCTCCGCCCCTTTTTGCGTAGGTTCGTGCTTGTGTTCTTCGACGGCAGACTCATATATAGCGCCTCCTGGGCCGAACACCTGCAGCACCTCAGCACCGTCCTCAACGCACTTTAGGTGCACCAACTCCACCTCAAGCGTTCCAAGTGTTCTTTTGGGGCGTCGCCGGTGGCCTACCTGGGCCACGTGATATCAGCAAGCGGCGTCACTATGGACGCCGACAAGGTGGCTGCAGTTGCCTCGTGGTCGGCCCCTCGCTCCGCCCGTGGGCTGCGGGGCTTCTTGGGCCTCACCGGCTACTACAGGAAGTTCATCCGCGACTTCGGCCTCATCGCTGCGCCACTGACGCTCCTCCTGCGGAAGGATGCATTCGCCTGGGACGATGAGGCGGACGCGGTGTTTCAGGCGCTCAAGGGTGCCCTGTCCATGGGACCCGTTCTCCAAATGCTCGACTTCGACAAGCAGTTCGTGGTGGACTGCGACGCGTCAGGCGCGGGGTTCGGCGCTGTTCTCCACCAAGACGTCGGACCCCTCGCTTTCTTCAGTCGGCCCTTCGCTGCTTGCCATCTCAAGCTCGCCACCTACGAACACGAGCTGATTGGGCTGGTTCAGGCTGTACGTCACTCATGACCATACCTATGGGGCGTCATTTTCTTGTTCATACAGATCGCTATAGCCTCAAGTTCCTGCTGGACCAACGCCTCTCAACTGTGCCTCAACACCAGTGGATCAGCAAGTTGTTTGGCTTTGATTTTGCTGTGGAGTATCGCCTTGTTCGCCTGAGCATCGTGGCAGATGCGTTGTCCCGCCACGGCATGGAGGAGGGTCCAGCTGCTATCCCTGCTGCTCATGCCCTCTCCGGGCCGACGTTCGCCCTCTTTGATGACATTCGTAGGGCTACAATAGCAGTTGTGGACGCCCAGCAGCTCCTCCAGCGCTTGCAAGCTGGTGAGTTGCCGGCACTGTGGCACTTCGACGACGGTCTCCTTCTCCATGGGTCCCGCATCTTCGTTCCGGACCATGACGACCTGCGCCACCAAGTCCTCTTGGCTCATTCGGCGGGCCATGAGGGGGTCCAGAAGACTCTGTACCGCTTGCGCGCCGACTTCTACATTCCGGGAGACCGCGCCCTTGTCCAGGATTGGGTGTGGGCGCGCAGCACGTGTCAGCAGAACAAGACGGAGTCACTATAACCCGTCGGCCTGCTGCAGCCCCTCGAAGTATCGTCCCAGGTGTGGGCGGATATCTCCATGGACTTCATCGAGGGGCTGCCCAAGGTCAGCGGCAAATCCATCATTCTCATGGTGGTCGACCGCTTCTCCAAGTATGCGCATTTCATCGCCCTTGGTCACCCCTACACCGCCGCCTCCGTCGCTCGTGCTTTCTTCGATGGCATCGTTCGACTGCATGGGTTCCCTTCTTCCATCGTCAGCGACAGGGCCCCGTGTGTCACCGGTCACGTGTGGCGTGACCTCTTCAAGATGACAGGCGTCACCTTGCGCATGAGCATGGCCTTCCACCCTCAGACGGATGGCCAGTCGGAGGTGGTCAACAAGGTGATTGCGATGTATTTACGTTGTGTTACCGGTGATCAGCTGAGAGCGTGGGTGGACTGGTTGCCTTGGGCGGAGTATTGCTACAACACCTCCTTTCATACCGCCCTGCGTGCCACTCCATTCGTTGTGGTCTACGGCCGGCCGCCCCCGCCGATTCTACCATACTAGACAGGGTCGGCGCGGACCGACACGGCCGACGCCTTACTCCGCAGCCGAGATGAGGTGTTGGCTGAGGTCCGGTAGTGCCTCCTTCAGGCGCAGCAGCTATCTAAGAAGTACTACGACGCCGGCCACCGCGACATGGAGTTCGCTGTGGGCGATTGGGTTTGGTTGCGCCTGCTTCATCGGATCACGTAGTCTTTGGAGCCCAAGGCAAAAGGGAAGCTTGGGCCTCGCTATGCCGGGCCTTTCCAAGTGCTGGAGCGCATTGGCAGGGTTGCCTACCGGCTGCAGCTTTCGACTGGCGCTCGACTGCATGACATCTTCCATGTGGGCTTGCTCAAGCCGCACAAGGGGGATCCTCCGGCAACGCCTGCTGCGCTACCACCGCTGCTGGATGGTCAGCTCCTTCCTGCTCCTGAGCGCGCCCTCCAAGCTCAACTCCAGCGGGGCACGTGGCACGTCCTGATCCAATGGCGTGGAATGCCCAATGACGAAGCCACCTAGGAGCTCCTCGACGACTTCAAAGGCCTCTACCTGACTTTTAGCTCGAGGACGAGCTGTTTGCGCAGGCGGGGAGAGATGTTATGACTAGCGTCTACTATAATAGGCACAGGCCCATTATTGGCTAGAGGACGACGCCGGCTTTAGGGGCTAACAGCCCATATTAGTGTTATTAGCTATTTATGGTATTTATTTCTTAATTATAGGATCCTAGAGAGGATAAAGACTCTGTAAACAATTGAGATTGGAATTAAGCAGAAGCAACCTAATTGTTGTCGGCTTCTCTTGGGAGCCCTAGCCACACCTTCTCTTCTTCCTTGCGCTGTGATCACCACGGCGCCAACCCGACGCCGCTGTCCTAAGCCTCACCCGCCACTCTTCCATCCCTACAACCTTCGCAGCAACTCTGGTAGGGCATCTAGTCTATCACAAACATACATAAGAACCACCGTTTTGTTACACTAGAAGAAACTCGGCCTCAATGTACCCTTTTCATACTGAAGCAAATGAATGGATGGCACTTTCTTCTCGTTTTCCTTTGTACTCCCTCCATCCCAAATTGTAAGTCATTCCAAGAATCTTGGAGAGTCAAACTTTTTTAAGTTTGACTAAAATTATAGAGAGAAACACAAAGATTGATGACATCAAATAGGTATAATATGAAAATTTAACTAATGAAGAATCTAATGATACTTACTTGGTATGATAAATATTATTATTTTGTTATATAAATTTGGTCAAACTTGAAAAACTTTGACTCTCCAAGATTCTTGGAATGACTTACAATTTGGGATGGAGGGAGTACTTTTATTTTTCGTCCATTGGAAATTGCACGGCAAAATCAAAGCTGAAGTTTTAGCTTGACAGTCTTAGAACAGGGTGTATAATCTGTTGTTAGGTGACACTAGCAGATCCATTTAGATGAGGTGACTGTAATCAGTTACCCACTGAGAGGTAATTGTATACCTGCATGACAATTTTCGGTCATGTAAAGGTTATGATTAGTCTTCATTTCCTTGTAAAAAAAATTGTCTGTACTTTTGGAACGGTCCTGCTGTTTTTTGCGACGTTATCGGCTGTTTGGAGTAACCTCCCAGAGTATATATATCTGTATATGTGTTGTATTTTACTCGCGTCGTACTTACACTGTAAATGCTCCTAGCATGAGTTTTGTTTACATTGTTCGGCAACTTTGTGTTCTCTTGAACTTTGGTGCTTTGGCAGAATTATAAGTGCCTATTTGGCGCGGCTCCTGAGTCTGCCCCAAGTGCTCTTGAATCGGAGCCACAAATTGCAGCTCCGGCTGCTTCTTTAAAAAGAAAAAAAAAAACAGCCCTGGCTCCTTTTGCATGCATAAAAAAATAGTTCTTCCTAATATTTCTTTAGCTTTTCTGCTGAACCTGCTTTTGGGACCAGAGCCGTGTTAAACAGTCCCTAATTGTAGCTAATTGATCAGGCGTACTTTTTAGGGATTCAACGTTTCAACTGCCTGTGTAGCTAATTGAACGTCAGATTATTAGAGTCATTATTACTATGTGCTCCGCCCGAAATTCTACTATTCGTTAAGGTAAGAATAGCTGCATGCGCACCCCCTTCAATTTTCGTGCAGCCGAACAGGCGCTGCTGCTTGGCATGCTCATCCGCATTCCGTTATTCTGTTCGTCCATCGACTCCATATTTCTCGAAACAGATTGCGATTTCTCTTCCTCTTCCTCTACCTCACCATATATCTCTCTTTGCAGGAAAAACAATGTCTCCTTGTAGTAACAGCCGATCGACTCCATGAATCTTCAAAAAATTGTCAGTGGGAAACTCCACGGTTTAATCGATAGAGCAGGAGAGAGAGAAGAAGGCGAGAGCGATCCATAAACTATGACCACAGTCCAAGCCTCTATCTATAAAGCAAAAAAAAAACATCAATAACTCCATGCTGTTACAATCGGGAGCTCAAGCCATCACAACGCGTTCTATATCCTTGTATGCAGGTATGCTGTTCTTTTGGTCTGTCTAGAAAATTTTCTTTCATAGTGTGCTTTTCAAAGCCCCTTTTTCTCTCATGAGCTCTGTTATACCCTGCTTTTTTTAAGTCTACATTTTGCATATGACTATATGACCTTGACAAATAATAATTATTTTTAGGACATACCATTGATTTTTTTTTACTGCAGCGATATGCAGTGAGATGTTCTGTTTATCGTATCAGTTAACTTTTAAGTTTTGATTTCTTTCTTTACGTTTTATACTGGTCGACGCCTTCAAGTTCATCTAGATGTAAACTAATTATCATTGATGAAATTTTCATATTTCAGTTCAAATGTCACTGATGGTATGTTTTTAGTTTTACCAGATAATGATTGAATTCTCAAATGTCTGAGTTTTCGATTCTAGCTTCATCATGGCTACACTATTAACTTCGTATCCAAATTAAAATTTAGTTTTGAGATATCCCAACAATGTAACTTCTATATTACAGCATGCATGCACTTCTTGAGAAGAATTTGTATCAACTTCAACATGTATGTCCCAAGGCATTGGGAATTCATCTAGTTATACATGTTAATCATACATCATATTAACTTATTAATGTTTTCAGGCACGCACGTCCAACCAAATAGAGTTTCTTAAGATTTGCATGTCGAGGCGAAACTCATCAAGTTTCTAGAAAATTCCTAAGTAACCACTTTTTATCAGGTAAGTAATCTAGGGCATCTAACAAAGCATGCCCTCGACGCCTATTATCGACACTCCCACTGCCTAGTCTCCCACCACTATGGTGGTCAATCCACTCGTCACCTCACCATCTTGCCCTGTTGCAATAACTCGCTTTTACTACTAGCCAATAGCCTTCCTGGCTTCCCACGAGAACCCTTGCTTCGGCAACACATGTAAATATAAAATCACTAACCTTAATATGGAAAATATTGAGACCTAGCGGTGCGCTAGCACCTATCAAATCTCAAGTGGAATTAGAGGTTCCTTCTTAGACTACCCACAATATAGGCCATGTTCGTTTGTCTTATGAGTCATACTATTTCAGCGAACGAATAATATTTGTCTCCCACAACAAATCAGCGAACAGTACTTAAGCACCCAACATCACAATGTTCACCATCGACATGCATGTGCCTATAGAGACCAGCATTAGACCATCATCTTCATTTCCCATGCGTGAGAAAACATCTACGCCGGCTGAGAGACAATTGTTTACTTCCTCTACATCGATGCAAGTAGATCACCCAATGCTGGCTTTTTTGAATTTGAACTCAACATCGCTTCACACAATGGCACTATCCTATGCCCAAAGTCACTTTTTCTTATTTCAACATCAATTCCGATTCACATTGTGGTTAATCTTAGTTCTTCCTTCTTCGCTCCTCTTGATATAATGCTGACATGAGAGTCTTTTTCTCAAGGTAGATGCCATGTAAAATCTATATGACATGCGACCTGATAGAATCATAGAACAACCCACTTGGCTTGCATATTTCATGCTACTTGGTACAACGCTAATTGCATCTCCGATCATGAGCCGTCAGCGAGAAAAAAAAAGTTTGTCTACGCATCACTCGAGTGTTTCTGGTACCCAGAACACTCGATTTCTTTCCTTCACATTTTCTTCCTCCTCTGACACGCTGCCGTCGCCCATCGGCCACCACATCCGCAGCGACCTCCTCCTTCCCCTCCCTCCTCCGCCGCCCGCTCCGATGATGTCACTGCCACCACTGCCTCACCGCCGTCTCTCCCACGCCCATCGTCTGGCGTGTCTGCCTCCCAAAAAAATTCTTCTAAGCCCACCGAAAATGGAGAAGCAAGTGCAGGAGACGGAGAAGAAGAGAAATCGAGTGTTCTAACACTCGAGTGAGGCGTAAAATTACTGAAAATGAAAAACTGGGACGGAGCCCAGTCAAAACCCACACGTCTCTTATTACACGCACTTCCAAAAATTACTGAAAATAAAAAACTGGGACGAAGCCCAGTCAAAACCCACACGTCTCTTATTACACGCACTTCCAAACGCACCATCTTTTTAGGCCCCGTTTGACAGAGCTTCACTTCACTAGTGAAGTCATTTTTTTTTGCTTCAGCTTCACAAACAGCTCCACCAGTGGAGCTGAAGCGGTTTTGATAAATCATTTGGCAAAATGGCTTCCTTGTGAGAGCATATTTTTAGGGACCTGGAGGAGGAGGTCACTTTTTTTTTGCTCCATCCCACCTTAAATCACTATGAGAGCATGTTTTTAGGGGCTTCACCAGTGAAACTATTTCACTTTATCCTATTTAACGGAAAACGACTCCAAACAACTTCTGAAGCCTAAAAAAGCCGGAAGCCTTCTCCGTTCTTCGCCTTCACGTCTCTTCGACAGCCGCAAACCTCTCTCCCTCGTCTGGTATCGTCTCTCCCACACCCAAAAAAACCCTCGAAAAGCGGCGGCGGCGCGACATGGCGGAGGTCGAGGTTCCAGCGGGTTCGGTCGCGACGACGACCCCTGAGGCGGTGGCGACCGAGGGCGGACCCGCTACGGAGGCGAAGGGTCCGCACAAGCTGCACCGGCAGTGGACCTTCTGGTACGACATCCAGTCGAAGCCCAAGCCCGGCGCTGCGTGGGGCACCTCCCTCAAAAAGGCCTACACCTTCGACACCGTCGAGGAGTTCTGGAGGTACGTTGGCGCTGCCGCGGATACCTTCCTTCATGCCCCGGTTCCCTGCCTGATCCGTTCCGTTCGGATCTGATCTGGATGCCGTGGTGGTTCGGGTGTACCAGTTTCTGTGCGTGTTTTGGGCGGTCATGTGGCAGCAGGAGTTGTTCATACAGTAGATAGGGTTCTAGGTTACCTTATGCCAACAAATCTGAAACGATTAGATGAAATTCGATTAGGTTTTGTTTATTCATGATATCGCTGGTTCCTGTTTGCATCGGATTTGATTGCCCGTGGCTGATTTTTCACGTAAGCTGTCCCGTTTAGTTGTGTATATATAGGGTATGGTAAAAGCTGAAGTGAGAGGCCTCTTGATTATGCCCGCCTGTTCGCTTGGCTTATAAGCCGTACTTTTCCAGTTAACGAACAGTATTTTTCTCTCGCAAAAAATCAGTCTACAGTACTTTCAGCCATGGCTTATCAGCCAAACGAACAGGGCAGATCGAGAGCCCAAAATGGAAATATACTCAATGTCAGAATTACTAAAACCAAAAAAGGAAGGAGAAGGAAATAGAAGCCAAATCTGACTGTTACGTCTTCGGCAATCTCCACGTCCAGCGAGCTCCGGTTTAAGGTTTAGGGTTTTGGGGAGCTGCACCATTTCTGGCCTTAGAAGGGGAGGGGGGCCAGGGGAGGTGGCTGGACTGGTGGCTGGAGGGGCGGTGGCTGGACTGGCTGTTGGGCGGAGCTGGTAGCGGGGGCAAGGGGCTGGGCTTTCCTCCTCCGATTGGGATTAGGGGTGGGCGGGCGGCGGAGGCGCCGCTGGACAGGGCTGGCGGTGGATGCCAGTGGCGGGGTGGGGATGGGGAAGCGACGATCTGTTGAAGGATGGGCTGGTTCCTGTTTGCATCGGATTTGATATGCCTGTGGCTGATTTTTCACGTAAACTGTCCCGTGTAATTGTATATATAGGGTATGGTATGAGAGGCCTCTTGATTCAAGCTAAATCGAGAGCCCCAAAATGGAAATAAACTGTCAGAATTTCTGAAACCAAAAAAGGAAGGAGAAGTAGAAGCCAAATTGAACGGTTACGTCTTTGGCAAGCTCCAGTAAGGTTTTGGAGAGCTGCAGCATCTCCGACCTTGGGTGGTGGTTGTGGGGGGGGGGGGGGGGGGGGGGGGGGGGGGCAGGCTAGGCGGCTAGACTGGCGGTGGTGGCAGCTGGAGGGGCGGCGGGAGACATCCGATTGGGCGAAGCTGGCAGCGGGGGATAGGGGCTGGGCTTTCCTCCGATTGGGATTATGGGTGGGCGGCCAGTGGGGGCGCCACTGCACAGGACTGACGGTGGAGGCCAGTGGCGGGGTGGGATGGTTGAGTGCTGAAAGGATGGGGGGTGAACCGATGATGCTGGCGAGTAGGATGCGAGCGTCCGAGGGCGCCCGCGGTGGGGGGGGGGGGGGGGGGGGGGGGGGGGGGGGCTAAATGGGGGGGGGGATGGGGTGTAGGACGGGAGAGCTGGAAAACCAAAAGAAGATAAGAAGCTGGGCCTCACGTGGGGAGGCATGTTGAGTCTTATCTGGAGATCCTTCTCGCCATGGTCATCTAGTCACCTCCATAGGGTATTCCTTGTTGTAGATTGACATTTCAGTTGAAAGTTTCCGCTCTGAATTATATTGAATGAACTGTTTTACAATTCTACTATGTTAATTATTTTTGGTGTGATGCTTTAAGCAGATTGCCTTGCTGCATATATGGAGTGAGTCTTCTCTAACTTTTTTTTTCCTGTTTGTCTTTGTGAGCCTAGTCTTTTACGAAAGATATGCTCTGCTTGCATTAGACCCTATTCAAATATATAAAAAGTTAGCATCTTAATGTTTAGCCTTAAGTAATGAGCAATATCTTCTATTAGTTATAATACCTGTGTATGTGCTGTCTTTTGAAGTAAAAATTTCTATATATGTTACTGCAGTTAGCTGGTGCAATTTTGCCTTGTGCCTTCAATTTGGTGGTCTTGTATCCTTGTACTTACAGATCCCTTCTTTCTTGCTGTAGCTTGTATGATCAGATTTTTTGTCCAAGCAAGTTGTCTGGGAATGCTGATTTTCATCTGTTCAAGGCTGGAGTAGAGCCAAAATGGGAAGACCCAGAGTGTGCAAATGGTGGCAAATGGACTGTTCCATGCAACAGAAAGGCAACCTTTGAGAACATGTGGCTTGAAACGGTACACCTTTGTTATATATATTTGATTTGTTCAAGATCAAGCATCTGCTACCAGAGGTTGCCTGAGATGTTCCATTAATGGACTGCTTTTGAATAATTGTTTGAATATGCAGTTGATGGCTCTTATTGGGGAGCAGTTTGATGAAACAGAGGACATTTGTGGAATTGTTGCTAGTGTCCGTGCAAGAGGAGATAAGCTCGCATTATGGACTAGGACTGCCAGCAATGAAGCTGTCCAGGTTGGTTTTCAAAACCATTCTAATCAAGTTCAGTGCTGATATCTTCTTATGCATCATAGTATCTAGGTTCATATATCCTGACAAGGGGTGAACTTAGTCCAGTGTTTTCTGTGCAAATCCCTAGCTGCTATATTGCCTTATGGAATACATCCTATATATGGTTTGTCCTGCTAACTTGTTGGGTTCAGCTTTTGTAAGTTTTTTATTATTGTTATACCATTATTCTCTTCAAAGGCACAAATTTCTATACCTAAATCATCTCTCTGGAAGAGAACTATATAGTTTGCTAGGAATTTTTGTGCATGTAGTTGTGGTGTGATGTTGCATGAAAGTGGGGACTTGGATTCTCTATTAAGTGTGTTGTTGCAGGAAATACCTGTTGCATTTTCTGGTACTGTTTATGTTGTAACATTGTTACATGAACAATATTCTTCATCCTATGCATTGAACGGAATATTGGAAAAAAGAGGACACAGAAGCCTTTTCTTTTGGAGAATCTTTGATCATTTTGTAATTTCTTAACAACCCTACTATAGTTTCATCTTTGTGGGGCATGGTTATCTCATTGGACCAACAGTGTCCCATGCTGCAACTGTGATACCTTTTAAGTCTCCGCTGCCCTTATTCTCAAAAAGGACATTATTAACGTGCTGTTCCAATTTCTGAGATGGCCCATTCCTTTTTTTTATACAGGTGAACATTGGCAAGAAATGGAAGGATGTCATCGACTACAATGACAAGATCACCTACACTTTCCATGTATGCCTTCAGATTGTTTCTTAAGCTGCTGCTCATAGCTTATTTATTTGTTGAACACTGAGCTCACTATCTTGATGCCTCTCATGTGCAGGACGACTCGAGAAGAGAGAAGCCGAGCAGAGGCGGACGGTACACCGTGTAAGCTGCACATCAAGAAGGTCGCTTGGACTGGATGGTGGGGGGAGTGGAATTTTCTGCTGAGATGGGCACCAACTTTCATTTGATACAGCCTCAGCTTATCCGAGGCAATTTTCGCACCTATTGTGATGTTATTTTGCTTTCAGATAGCTTATGTAGTACAAGAAAGAGATGTTGGAGACATTGACGATTTTGTATGCAAGTGGATTTCTATCTGAATATGCCCCGATTCAACAGCACCCAAACGAGTCATTGCATTCTGGAGACTCTTGCGATGCATATCCATGTTTTAGACCTTGTTATAAAATGTTTGGCATTCGTGGAGCCATTGAGCATCTTTCTGCAAGTGTGCCCTGTCAGTAAGATTTGTTGCCCTTTTGTGTCGAAGCAACCAACATTTGTTGCCCTTTTGTGTCGGTGTTTTATAAAGTACGTACCTCAATGACGATACGGACTAAGGGTGCTTGTTGCTTCTGCATTTCGCAATTCGGCATTCAGGCGAGTTAACGAAGTATCAGACGGGTTCTCAAGAGAGGGGTTGTTTTGTCGGCGTGGTATCGCGCAAACACATGTGTCTTTTGGTAAGATGGTCTGGATGTCTGGATGGCTGTCCTACCACCTGCCATTTATACACGCCACCGTCACGCGACTCGAGCTCGCCATCCTACCAGAAACGGTGAGGCGTCACCGCGAACCACCCCTTTCGCCCGCGCTGGCCTGTGTGTGGCCTCTGCTCCTTGCGAGTGTGCAACACATTTCCGGGCTTGATCTCGAAGCGAGCCCTGCTGTGTTTGTCATGCACCTGCCTGCCTTGGCTTGTGCTCTAATCAACGCCGGACTCCCCAACTCGCGGTTGGTGCGGGACGCCACCCCGCCACCTTACCGCCCGCCTCCCTCGGCGCCTCACCAGTCACCACACCACACCACCTCGCGCCATCAGCTATATCACCCTACTAGACACTTCCGTGTCCCTTCACGGATACCTCACCCCCCCTGCTCGCTCGCTCGGCAATCGGCATGGACACCGGCTCGGTCACCGGTGGCCTCGCCGCGGGCTCGCACATGCGGGACGAGCTGCACGTCATGCGCTCCCACGAGGAGGTTAGTTAGTAGTTCCTGTTGCTTTAGTTCGCTCGCTCGCTTTTTTTTTTCTTTGTCAGTAACTGATGGCATTGTTACTGATCGATCGGTGGTTGTGGCGACGACGACGACGGCGCGCGCGCAGCCGAACGCCAAGGTCCGGAGCGCCGACGTGAAGACGTGCCGCGTGTGCGCCGACGAGGTCGGGACGCGGGACGACGGGCAGCCCTTCGTGGCGTGCGCCGAGTGCGGCTTCCCCGTCTGCCGACCCTGCTACGAGTACGAGCGCAGCGACGGCACGCAGTGCTGCCCGCAGTGCAACACCCGCTACAAGCGCCACAAAGGTCGGTACTTGGGTTGGTGCACCTTACCAATAATAGATAGCACACGCCACCAAGTCGGTCGCGTCGCAGTCTACGAAAATTTGAAAGCTTTTGACGGGACGGCTATAAGAAATTTGGTGCGTGCGTGCATGATGTTGTTGCAGGGTGCCCGAGGGTGGAAGGGGACGAGGAAGAGGGCGCGGAGATGGACGACTTCGAGGAGGAGTTCCCCGTCAAGAGCCCCAAGAAACCTCACGAGCCCGTCGCGTTCGACGTCTTCTCCGAGAACGGCGAGCAGCCGGCGCAGAAATGGCGGACGGGTGGCCACACGCTGTCGTCCTTCACCGGAAGCGGTGAGTGCTCCTCCGGTTGCGTTGATGATGTTGGCATGCATGTTGCAAGATCGATCTGCTGAATATACGTGTGTGTGTGCAGTGGCCGGGAAGGAGCTGGAGGCGGAGAGGGAGATGGAGGGGAGCATGGAGTGGAAGGACCGGATCGACAAGTGGAAGACCAAGCAGGAGAAGAGGGGCAAGCTCAACCACGACGACAGCGACGACGACGACGACAAGAACGAGGACGAGTACATGCTACTGGCGGAGGCCCGGCAGCCGCTGTGGCGCAAGGTCCCGATCCCGTCGAGCAAGATCAACCCGTACCGCATCGTCATCGTGCTCCGCCTGGTGGTGCTCTGCTTCTTCCTCAAGTTCCGGATCACGACGCCCGCCATGGACGCCGTGCCGCTGTGGCTGGCGTCCGTCATCTGCGAGCTCTGGTTCGCCTTCTCCTGGATCCTGGACCAGCTGCCCAAGTGGGCGCCCGTGACGCGGGAGACGTACCTGGACCGCCTGGCGCTGCGGTACGACCGCGACGGCGAGGCGTGCCGGCTGTCCCCGATCGACTTCTTCGTGAGCACGGTGGACCCGCTCAAGGAGCCGCCCATCATCACCGCCAACACCGTGCTGTCCATCCTCGCCGTCGACTACCCCGTGGACCGCGTCAGCTGCTACGTCTCCGACGACGGCGCGTCCATGCTGCTCTTCGACACGCTGTCCGAGACCGCCGAGTTCGCTCGCCGCTGGGTGCCCTTCTGCAAGAAGTTCGCCGTGGAGCCCCGCGCGCCGGAGTTCTACTTCTCGCAGAAGATCGACTACCTCAAGGACAAGGTGCAGCAGACGTTCGTCAAGGAGCGGCGCGCCATGAAAGTACTACCTTCGTCTGCCTCTCTCTTTGTTATAACATCGATCATACATTAACATCGATCATATATATTCAGAGGGAGTACGAGGAGTTCAAGGTCCGGATCAACGCGCTGGTGGCCAAGGCGCAGAAGAAGCCCGAGGAAGGGTGGGTGATGCAGGACGGCACGCCGTGGCCCGGGAACAACACGCGCGACCACCCGGGTATGATCCAGGTGTACCTCGGCAGCCAGGGCGCGCTGGACGTGGAGGGCCACGAGCTGCCCCGGCTGGTGTACGTGTCCCGTGAGAAGCGCCCCGGGTACAACCACCACAAGAAGGCCGGCGCCATGAACGCGCTGGTGCGCGTCTCCGCCGTGCTCACCAACGCGCCCTTCATCCTCAACCTCGACTGCGACCACTACGTGAACAACAGCAAGGCCGTGCGCGAGGCCATGTGCTTCCTCATGGACCCGCAGCTGGGGAAGAAGCTCTGCTACGTGCAGTTCCCGCAGCGGTTCGACGGCATCGACCGACACGACCGATACGCCAACCGGAACGTCGTCTTCTTCGACATCAACATGAAGGGGCTGGACGGCATCCAGGGCCCCGTGTACGTCGGCACGGGGTGCGTGTTCAACCGGCAGGCGCTGTACGGCTACCACCCGCCGCGCCCCGAGAAGCGGGCCAAGATGACGTGCGACTGCTGGCCGTCGTGGTGCTGCTGCTGCTGCTGCTTCGGCGGCGGCAAGCGCGGCAAGGCCCGCAAGGACAAGAAGGGCGGCGGCGCCGACGGCGGCGAGGAGCCGCGCCGGGGCCTGCTCGGCTTCTACAGGAAGCGGAGCAAGAAGGACAGGCTCGGCGGCGGCGGGTCGGTGGCCGGCAGCAAGAAGGGCGGCGGCGGGCTGTACAAGAAGCACCAGCGCGCGTTCGAGCTGGAGGAGATCGAGGAGGGGCTGGAGGGGTACGACGAGCTGGAGCGCGCCTCGCTCATGTCGCAGAAGAGCTTCCAGAAGCGGTTCGGCCAGTCGCCCGTGTTCATCGCCTCCACGCTCGTGGAGGACGGCGGCCTGCCGCAGGGCGCCGCCGCCGACCCCGCCGCGCTCATCAAGGAGGCCGTCCACGTCATCAGCTGCGGATACGAGGAGAAGACAGAGTGGGGCAAGGAGGTACAGTAATTGATTGATTCTGCGCATACTTTTCATTTTTGAAAATGGCAAAAGAAAAAAATTGCACCAGCCGGGAATCGAACCCGGGTCTGTACCGTGGCAGGGTACTATTCTACCACTAGACCACTGGTGCTTGGATGCTTGAACAGATCTTCCGTTCTATTTGAAACAACACCAGATTGGGTGGATCTACGGGTCGGTGACAGAGGATATCCTGACGGGGTTCAAGATGCACTGCCGGGGATGGAAGTCGGTGTACTGCACGCCGACACGGCCGGCGTTCAAGGGGTCGGCGCCCATCAACCTGTCCGATCGTCTCCACCAGGTGCTGCGTTGGGCGCTGGGGTCCGTGGAGATCTTCATGAGCCGCCACTGCCCGCTCTGGTACGCCTACGGCGGGCGGCTCAAGTGGCTGGAGCGCTTCGCCTACACCAACACCATCGTCTACCCCTTCACCTCCATCCCGCTGCTCGCCTACTGCACCATCCCCGCCGTCTGCCTGCTCACCGGCAAGTTCATCATTCCCACGGTGAGTGAGTGATCGACGGCGACTGTACATTCCAGCTAGGACATGAACTTAACCGATGCCGTACATTCCAGCTGAACAACCTTGCCAGCATCTGGTTCATCGCGCTGTTCCTGTCCATCATCGCGACGAGCGTCCTGGAGCTGCGGTGGAGCGGGGTGAGCATCGAGGACTGGTGGCGCAACGAGCAGTTCTGGGTGATCGGCGGCGTGTCGGCGCACCTCTTCGCCGTGTTCCAGGGCTTCCTCAAGGTGCTGGGCGGCGTGGACACCAGCTTCACCGTCACCTCCAAGGCGGCCGGCGACGAGGCGGACGCCTTCGGGGACCTCTACCTCTTCAAGTGGACCACGCTGCTGGTTCCCCCCACCACGCTCATCATCATCAACATGGTGGGCATCGTGGCGGGCGTCTCCGACGCCGTCAACAACGGGTACGGCTCGTGGGGCCCGCTCTTCGGCAAGCTCTTCTTCTCTTTCTGGGTCATCGTCCACCTCTACCCGTTCCTCAAGGGGCTCATGGGGAGGCAGAACCGGACGCCCACCATCGTCGTGCTCTGGTCCATCCTCCTCGCCTCCATCTTCTCGCTCGTCTGGGTCAGGATCGACCCGTTCATCCCCAAGGCCAAGGGCCCCATCCTCAAGCCATGCGGAGTCGAGTGCTGAATTGCTGATGCATGAGCTCACCTAGCTTCCTTGTTGCATACAGGCACTTTTGGGCCAGGCTTCGATCTACTCATATTCGACTTGTTTAATTTTGTACAAGTTTTGTGATCGAGTGAGATAAAGTGTTGGGTGTAAGAACTGTGGAGTTCACTCAAATTAAAGGACATTCTTTTTCTTTCTTCATTCAGTTGCAATTAACGATCACGAAGACCAAATCCAGGTAGCGTTCCACGTTTTTTTTATGAATTACACGATACAATATATGCAGCGTTGTTGCTACTGCAGTGATCGAAATGGCATGGTGGACTGGTGGGATGGAGACAGGGAACAAATAACTCGCCGATCCGGAGATCCACATCCACCTCGCCACGCTTGTTTTCCCCCACTCCACCGCCATCGTCGTCTCCTCACACGCTGCCGACCACACCTCCCCAGTAACATGTTCTGTTTTTTCATGTCAAGTGCATGGTAACGTACTCGACGCAATGCCTTGGGCCTGCTTTGTGATTCTCTCTGGCGTAGATCGGCGCACTCATTATACCAAGTCAAATAAAAACAAGAGTTAAATGCACCAGGAATCCATTAACTTGTGAGCAAGTTTCAGTTGGGTTCATCAACTTCCAAAGTGGCTTTTTGGGTCCAGAAACTTTTAAAATGGTTCAGTGCAGTCCATACCTATTTATTTAGCCTGAAATTCAAAGCACATTTGTAGAAAACCCCTTCCCGCACCACATCTTCTCCATGCAGTCCGGGTGGTTGAGCGCCAGCGCCCACTCCACGCTGGTGGCCGTGGTGTCGGATCCGGCCGTGAAGATGTCCAGCACGAACGCCTTGATGTTCTCCCTGGTCAGCTTCACCTCAACGTTCACGTCCTCCGCCGCGTCCATGAGGATGTCCAGCAGGTCCTTGCTGCTGTTGTCGGCGGCGGTGGTGGTCTGCCCCAGCAGGTCACGTACGCGGACGGCTCCGTGGCGCCCGCCGTCGCTGCTGCGGGCACGCTGGCCAGGCCCATGCCGGGGCAGGCGCGGCGGCCGCTCCCGAACGGCATGAGGTGCATGTGCTGCCCCTTGGGGTTGACGCCGGCCCCCGCGCCGCCGGGCATGAAGCGCTCGGGCTTAAACGTCCACGGTGGTGCCGGACCCGTCCCGCTTCTTCGCGCCGGCGCTCCTGGCCGCGCCGCTGCCCACCAACTCCTCCTTCTAGAACTTCGTGCTCAAGGACGAGGACATGCCGGAGTACATCCACCCATACGCCGTCCGATCCCCCGGCGGCGGCGCGCTCGACCTCTGCTACCCGTCTCCGACGCCTCCGTCGCAGCCGCCGGGAGCGCGCAGCACCACGTCGTGTCGGCCTTCGACGACCTCTCCGTGACGCTCGACGTGCCCCCGTCCCTCCGCGCGCACCTCGTCCGCGGCTGCCCCTACGGCACCCTCACCACCACCGCCACCGGCCCGATCGACATCTCCGTCGCGTCCGTCCACGCCTTCGTCGACGTCGGCTCAAGCTCCTGCTACTGCCACCACGGCTCCTCCGGCACCAAGTGGCGCCTCCGGATGGACAGCGGCCAGACGTTCATCCTCTACGCGTCAGCCCCGATCCACCTCGCGTAGGCCGGCCCCACGCAGCTCTCGACGACCGCCTTTGCCGGCGCCATCCGGGTCGCCTACCTCCTGGAGCCGGTCCTCGACCGCTACAGCCGCTGCTACCCGACCGCGGGGCACGCCGCGCTGAACCCGAACGACCGGCCCTTCTCCGTCGACTACGCCTGGCGCAAGGAGGGGCATGGGGAGCTGCTGATGCTCGTGCACCCGCCCCACCTCCGCCTACTCGCACTGCTCCCCGACCAGGCACGACACGCCCACCACGGCATGCCGGTGTGGACCACCTGCATCATCTACTACGTTTTCTCACTCTCTCTCCCCTGCTTCTCCCACGCACAGCCGCATCCACCGCCGGCGCTGCAGTGGTGTATCTCGCCGGCGCGCGCATGCGACTGGTCATGTGCAGCTCCGTCGAGAGCTCCCGCTGTGCGCCCTTTCCGGGGGGGTCCTTATGCACGGCGGCGGCAGCTCGAGGCCCGCAACAGAGGCAGCTGACCACATGCCCGCGCGGCGGGGTCTCCTTAAGCGCGCACTGACGGCGCCAGCCGTCATGGTGCGGGCGTGAAGCCGCAGCGCGGACACTACCGAACAGCCGAGCTCCGATCGTCGACCTCCATGCCTACCCCGAACCACACCACCATTTTCGCAGACGCCTACTACTTCCAACACTGGCCACGCGCGACTTCGGATGTGCCCACGACGCCGCGCCATCTTCCTCAGCCTCGCAGGCCCCGAACGCCGCCACAGACCGCCCGCGACGCCAACCAGGAGCTGGTGCTGAACCTCACCACCGGACACCTACCTCCTTGCCGTCGTACTCTGCCGGCTGTGCCACCCGGACTGGGACCACTCGCCGACGCGAAGAAAGCGCGGCGGGGCAACTGAACTGGTGCTGGCCTGGCCATCGACGTCAGCCGCCACCTCATCAGCATGTCCAACAACACCATCATGCGCATGGTGGCCAGCGCGCTGCCGGGCCACATGACGGAGGCGGCCAGGGACTGCGCCAAGCACGTCGCCGAGCTCGTGGGGGCCTTCAACGTCGAGGACTACGTGGGGCTCTGCCGGGGATGGGACCTGCAGGGGCTCACGCGGAGGACGCGCGTGGTGCGGGACAAGTTCGACGCGCTGCTGGAGATCATGATCACGGGCAAGGAGGAGAACCGGAGACGGCAGCATGGGCTGGGGCAGACCACCACCACCACCGACAACAGCAGCAAGGACCTGCTGGACATCCTCATGGACGCGGCGGAGGACGTGAACGCCGAGGTGAAGCTGACCAGGGAGAACATCAAGGCGTTCGTGCTGGACATCTTCACGGCCGGCTCCGACACCACGACGACCAGCGTGGAGTGGGCGCTGGCGCTGGCGCTCAACCACCCGGACTGCATGGAGAAGATGTGGTGCGGGAAGGGGTTTTCTACAAATGTGTTTTGAATTTAAGGTTAAATAAATAGGTATGGACTGCACTGAACCATTTTAAAAGTTTATGGACCCAAAAAACCACTTTGGAAGTTGATGGACCCAACTGAAACTTGCTCACAAATTAATGAATCTCTGGTGCATTTAACTCTAAAAACAATAAACCATTTTTCCTTTATCTTGCTTGAAGTGCAAATCCTGCGAGTTAACCTTATACTTGCTTGGTTTATATTAGTACAGCTGAATTAAAATCACTATTTCTTGCCTGCTATCAAGTTCATGGATGCAATCATGCAATGGAGCCTGCCATATTGTTCTCTGATTGATGGTTGTGTAGATATAACGACGTAGCTGGGTTCTTACTTTTGTTTTGTCAGCGCATTATTCATCTGAAGAAAAAACATGTGTTTATCTGAAAAATGACATGTGCTGATGCTTTCTCTTTCCACAAAGACTAGGATGGTATTTTAGTCCTGTTCTTCAGTGGGAAAATAAATTTCTTACATAAGCTCTTGACTTTATATCAATGGGTTCTCTGGAGGGAAAAAAGTTACCCTGTAACTTTGCAAGTTTATGAGTTAAACTGTTATCTCGTTTCATGGTTGTGAATTAATATTATAACTTGCTTGGTTCGTATAAGTACAATTGGAAATCTCCATTATAAATATTATTCTGCTTAACAATCAACTGCATGGATGCACGTAGAGCCTCACATGCTGTTCTCTGTTTGATGGTTGTGCAGATACATAAGGTGTAGCTAGGTTTCTTAAAAACTCGGACTACGGGGGTAGACACCCCTGAACTATTTTAGCTTAAGGTAGAGGACATCTAACCTAGTCTAAGAAAATCCCCGAACCTCATGTCCCGCCCGCACACAGGGGCCTGTTACCCGGTGAGAGGGCTGGTCCATTTTACCAGTGCTTTGGGAACGCGGAACATGCGAAGTTTTTTTTTCACACCGCCAACCAGAAATTCGCCTAACTCAGGATTTGAACTCTGGTCACGGGGGACGCCACTCGGAGGCTTGACCAATTGGTCTAGCAACCTTAGGCTGTAGCTAGGTTTCTTACTTGGGACTATTGCGTTTGTACCCTTACTTTGAACCCCAATTGTGATTTTACCCTCGCTTTTCGTCATATTGCATTTTTACCCTCGCTTTGTAAAAACGAACACTCAGTCTACCCCTACTCTGTTAACAACAGCTAACGGGGTTAAATGGGCTTGCCAAGGACAACTTTGCCCTTGCAAAAATACCCTTACTTTTCTAAGTTCATTGTGATTTTATCCCTATTTTCTTAAAAAAAATGGCAGCATCATTGTACAACTTGTTACATATAATTGCACATAACAGGCAAATATATATAGGCCCAATATATATATATATATATATATATATAATATCACATCACAAGTATGTGTAGCAAAAGCGCAGCAACCATCATCCAACATAAACATCCATCATCCAACATACACAACCAACAATCCATCATCAACATACAAGTCCAACAAAAGCAGTAGCTAATAGTGAGATATTACATGTTCATTGTCATAATCACACAATTCCTAACAATGCAGCCAACCTCCCTCCTCTTCCTCTTCCTCTTCCTCTTCCTTGTGTTCTAGCCCCTTCTGCTCCTTCAGTTCCAGGTGCTTCACTTGCACTTCCTCTTCCTCTTCCTCTACCCCTTCCTCTTCCCCTTCCCCTTCCCCTTCCCCTTCCCCTTCCCCTTCCACTTGCACTTTCACTTGCATTTGCACTTCACATGAATGGAGAAAAATGGTTCAGTCAACAAGTTGACTGAATAATCTAGAGTAAAGGAAAAAATCAGCATGACTCACATTGATGCTTGTGAAGATGACTCATTCTGAGAAGATGAGTGGTTCCTCTTTTGACTAGCAGTTGGACCTCCTTGGCAATACTTGGTGAAAGGATTAAGATGCCCAAGAGGGGGGGTGAATTGGGCTAATTCTAAATTTTCTTGCAATAATCAAATCCTACGGATAGCCCAATTAACCCTTTGTGCGTAGAAAAAGTGTTTCTATCAAATCAACGCACAAAAGACTTGCAACCTATGTTCTAAACTTACTCTAGCATAGCAATTCTATGAATGTAAAGACAAGTATTGAATTGCTCAAAGTAAATACTTAAAGTAAATGCTCAAAGTAAATGGAGAGAGTAACGCGGCGATGTTTTGCCGAGGTATCGGAGAGTCGCCACTCTCCACTAGTCCTCGTTGGAGCACCCGCGTAAGGGTGTAGCCCCCCCTTGATCCGCGCAAGGATCAAGTGCTCTCTATGGGTTGATTCTTCGACACTCCGTCACGGCGAATCACCCAAAACCGCTCACAACTTGAGTTGGGTCACCCACAAGCTCCGCCGGGTGATCACAAAGCTCCCAATCACCACCCAGCCGTCTAGGTGATGGCGATCACCAAGAGTAACAAGCACGAACTCTCACTTGACCACGCGAAGCCTAATGAGAAGATGGATGCACACTTGTCTACTCTTGATTCACTAATGAGGTTTCACTCTTGGATTCTCAAATCATAAACACCTCACTAGGACCTTGCTCTTCTTGGCACTCACAAACGTGTTTCTCAGCTATTGGAATGAGCAAAAGTGACTCCACTCACGAGTGGAGCTTCTATTTATAAGGCAGCCTGAAAAACGAACCGTTATGAGCTTCTGCGGGGTGACCGGACACTCCGATCGTTTTGACCGGACGCTCCGGTCAGTTCAACCCGCGCAACAATTTTCACGTGATGACCGGACGCTGTCAGGGTCCGGTCAGTACTGACCGGACGCGTCCGGTCGCTCTTGGATGCTTACTGTAAATGACCGGACGCTGGATACTCAGGGTCCGGTCACCACTGACCGGACGCGTCCGGTCACTCTTTCTCAAGTCTGGACCTTTACTGGAGTCGACCGGACGCTGGCCCTCAGCATCCGGTCACATTGACCTTCCAGCGTCCGGTCACACCAGACTTGTTCTCCTCGGTCAAATGAGCTGACCGGACCCTGCGGCCAGCGTCCGGTCGCACCGAAGCCAGCGTCCGGTCAGTATTTGACCCTCCATTCACTTCCAACTTTCGAACATATGTGAATGAGGTTTGCTCCAAAGGATCTTAGGCATTCATAGGAGCTACCTAGAGCTAGTTTTAACAAGTGTGCACCACACCTAACTCACTAGACTCAACTAGGTTAAGCTACCCGTTCATACCCCCCTTCATAGTACGGCCAAAGGAAAAACAAAGTCCTAAACTACTCTAAGTGTCTCTCCAACTTCAATTGACACTTAGAACTAGTTATCCTTAACCTTGTCGTCCATCCTTTGAAAACCGAAACGATTTCCATCGTAGGGGCATGACAAACTAGATTGCCCAATCGATCTCCATTACCATGACCTAACTTAATTGCCTCTACAAAACACACGTTAGTCACAGTAATCTTGTATTGTCATTAATCACCGAAATCCAACTAGGGGCCTAGATGCTTTCAATCTCCCCCTTTTTGGTGATTGATGACAATACCACCTCGAGTATGTTATGGAGTGAGGTTTTTGAAGGGCTTGGTTCATATAAGCTTTTGTTGGTAAGAACAACAGTGTTAGGCAAGCTTATATGACCCAAGCCAACATAATGTACTCAAAGAATATGAATTAAGCATGAGTACGAGTAACAAAGCTCATTTGCTTCGAAGGATAAACGCGGAAGCAAAAGCAAATGAGCATCACAAATGATATAACATATAGAAAATGCAAAGTAGAAATCACACATGTCAAATATCACAATCACGTAGATAGCACTATCACATATATATAAAAGTATGCATGAAAGTAAACACACGAATGCATAAGTAATAGTGTATCACACAAATTAAACTCCAAATGTATATAATGAGCTAATACTATATAACTAGCTCCCCCTAAATGTAGCTCCCCCTGAGACTACATACTCGAACTCCCTCTCCCCCTTTGGCGTCAAACACCAAAACCTAGGGGTCGGTCGGCAGGGCTGCAGCGGACGAGCCGGGCGCTGAAGAACGTGGGGCAAGCTGGAACTGGGCACCATCATCATCTGACCCTGAGCTCTGAACTGACTGACCCTCTGTGGCAGGAAGTGTCGCTGAAGCGGTCTGGGTCTGAGCTGGGGCTGGTGCTGCCTGTGAAGCTGCAAGTATGTCTGTCATAGGATCGGACAAGGCGACAGACGAGGGGAGCCTCTGAGTAGTCACTGCGACTGGAGCTGCTGTAGACGGACCGGCAGTATGCATATGAGGCGGAGTAGGCATGCCGGTCAACTCGCTGAAGGATGCTCCAAGACTCCTGGAGACTGATGTCTCAGGCACGAATAGCGAGGAAGACTGCTCTGGTGTGAAGCCCGTCTGAAGTGGAGTGAACTGTGGGGCTACCACGGGTGAGGCTAACCACTAGGACACCTGTACAAGAGGTGAAGCAAACTGAGCTGGAGGCTGTCCCTGACTCTAGAGCCCACTGGGCTGTACTGCTGGAGTCGTCGAGGTGGTAGGAGGCTATGCAAGCTGGGGCGAAGGCTGTGGCAGTGGGACCCCAATGGCTGTCACTACATGCTGCATGAATCCCATGAGCTGCTGCTGCATAAGTAACTGCTGGTACTGAAGGAGCTGCTGCTGCCGCTGGAACTCGTCCTGACGAGCCTGAAATTGTGCGAAGTTGGCAGCTGTCTCCTGTGCCTGTCGTGTCTGATCCTGCTGCATCCGCTTAAGAATAGCAATGAGAGCGGGGTCTGTCTACAGAGCAGGTGGAGCAGAACTGGAGCTACCGGCCTCTGCATCGTGTCTGCGTGGCGGCATCTGAGGTATAGGCTGGTAGTCGTCGTCAGAGCTGTCACTGTACTCGCTCACCTCCTGTTGTGCCTCTAGCTCCTCCTCCTCAGTGGCTGCAATCCCTCTGATGATCTCATCCTACTAAGCTACGGACTCTGGCACGTCGGGACGATGGCTAGGCTATCTGGATGCCTGAGGAGTGGTGTGTCTGATCCTCTGTGATAGGTTGTAAGCTGGGAACTCTGTGATGGCACCTATATACTCATCCATCATGCCAGGGGGCTTATCAAGCACTACTCTACGGATGAGGAACGTGATCTAGTGAGCATAGGGAAGCTGCCTGCGACCCTTGAATCCCTCAGCTATAGTATCCTCCATCTCTGAAAGCAGGAGATCCCAGATATCAAATACTATCTGCTGCATGATGGCATTGAGAAGCCAGAGCTGTAAGCGAGTCAGGCCCTCCCTGTATCCCAACCTAGGAAGTAGTGTCCTCCTGATGATGACCTCTAGCACTCTCGTTGTAGGAGTCAGGTCACTGGGGTTCCTGCTCGACCCCTCACTAAAGGGCTCCTTGAAGCAATGGCGCACTAAATCTATAGGGGGCACCAGCCCTCCATGAGGATGCCTAGGAGGTCCCTGCTGTCCATAACAAACCTCATGCATCTTGATAGGCTGCTCCTATAGCCTCAGTATCTCTCTGGCCCTGCCACTCGTCACTCTGTAGTCTTTGCCTCTGAAAGCAAAGTGAATAAACCTGTGATGTGGATCGATGAAGAGTGAAGCATAAAACTGACGAACCCAAGATGGTACATATATCCCCGTCCGTCCAATCAAATCTGTCAGTCCTGGCAAATATGACAAGTATGGCCGAATGCTCTCTCCGGCTGCTGCCACAATAGACTCTATCTGACAGACTCTCTGAGATCTGAATACTGCCCCACTGTTGAGATAAGCATTGTAGAAATCCTCCTGCAGTGGCATGTAGAAACCCTCAGCTGCTCTCTCATCCCTCCTCGGAGGAAACCAAACCTCAAACTCAACAAAACGCAGCTGCTGAACCTACCTGGCGGTAGCGGCCCTCAAGTTGAGGTGTACCACTGGAGGTGGACCCTATGGTCTAGGTGGAGGATGTGATCCCCTTCGCTGTGTCGACGGCATCGGCGAGACTGGTACACGGGTCTGTCCAGAGCGGCAAAGCTGGGGAGCCGGCTCTATCTCCTTGACCTCCTGGGTCTGCTGAGGCTCTGCTGGTGGGGGGTGCTGCTGTGCTGACGGACCCTCCTCAATGGCAACCCGTCGTCCTACAAACATGGCAGTCCCAACTGGACTACCGTGACGACGCTCAACCTCCTCAATCGCAGCTCTGACTGCTGGTGAAACTGGCTGATCTGCAATGACAACTCCGCTGCGGGCACCACCTCTCTCGGCACGCTCTGCGGCCTCTACAACAGCTGCTGCTCTCGCTGTCTCTACATCGGGGTACTTCCGCTTCTTGGATGTCACCTGCTTGGTTGACTTGCCCTTAGATCCAGCTGGCTGGCGAGGCGGGGGCCTCCGATCATCATCACCTGGGCCACCACCAACGTTCTTGGTGCGAGCCATCTAAACTGACAAGATGGTGAACTGCCGCTGATGAAGATCAACTGTCAAACTACCACTTTTGAGGCTTGGCCTCAATCCTTACTCACGAGCTTGGCTCCGAGTTGACTGCCAACTGCCAGAAGAACCACAACGGAACCGACTCGCTGCACGATAGAATAGATGGATATACAAATAAATACCATATGTCTAATAGATGCGAAACCCTAATAGAGAAAGCAATGCAGATGCGAATTTGAATCGAATGGCTTTCTACCTGACGATCAGCGATCCGAGAAAAGATAAGATGTCGTGCGGGGAATCTCGGAACCGGCTAGGGTTAGGTCAAAAGCCCTGAATGCAATGGGGAATTAGTGCATTGAAAATTTGATCTAGGTCACAATTGTAGAGATAAAGATTGAAAAATAAATCTTGCCTTACCAATCAAGGAGTAGGGCTAGGGCACACGGCGTGATGACCAGCAGCCTCGGCAACAGCGTCCAAGAACTCAGCGGGCTTGGCTTGGGCGGCAAGGTGGCAAGAGGGCCAGGCGAGCGCGGTGATGCGCGAGCTGTGGCGGCGCGGGCTGTGCAGGCGCAGTGGCGCGCGGGAAAGCTCGGGCGCAGTGGCGCGGCGAGGCTAGAGCACGGCGGTGTAGGCGCGAGGTGGCCGGCGCAGGGTCGCGGTGCGGAGGGCATGGTGTTGCGGGCTAGGCTACGGCGGCGATTTGGCGGCGGCGCAGGCTAGGATAGGTCACGGCGGGATAACGAAAGAGGATGCGGTGGTACGGTTAAAAATCCCCCCCAAACGCGACAGAAAAGGAAACAGAGAAAGGAGTCCTAAAGCCGCGCGAGATCCACTGACCGGACGCTCCGGTGGTAGCGACCGGACGCTACCACCCAGCGTCCGGTCGATTCCAGAGAGGTCCAAATCATCTGGAATCGGGACCGGACGCATCCGGTGGACCATGACCGGACGCAGGTAGGGTCTGGTCAGTACAACTTGTCCTTCCTTCGATCGACCGGACGCTGAACCCTTCCTGACCGGACGCACAGACGCAGCGTCCAGTCACTCCTTCACCAGCAGTTCACCTCCTGTGAACTGACCGGACGCTGGACAGCAGCGTCCGGTGCACCTTTTCCAGCAAATCTTCAAACTTCCTTCATGCTGCCTGTTCCCAATCAAGTCCCAACTTGAATAAGATCCAAATAAACACCAATTGGGACTGATGTGAGTGACCTCTCTCAAACCCTCATATTTTTCAAAATATTTTGCCTTAGGCTATAATTCTTTTTAAGAAAATAGGCAACAAGAGGGCAAATGGAACAAAACGACAAAACAACATTCATGCATATGCACTACTTGTAAGTAAATCTAGTTGCTTGTCAAGTTTGATCTAAGGTTAAGCTTCTTCACATACTTTTGGGCGGTTATCTTAACCATGTTAGACAAGCCCTATATGCATTGCCACAAATTAAACATGTTGTATATTACAATGAATGCAAGGGACAACACACGCTCAATTTTTAGTGAAGTTACTAAAATCAAGTGCATTGAGCTCATTCCGCAATCTACAAAATGCAGCCTCATCTAGCGGTTTAGTGAAGATATCCGCTAATTGATCTTCGGATCTTACACCTTCTAGTGATATATCATTTTTAGCCACATGATCTCTTAGAAAGTGATGGCGGATATCTATATGCTTGGTGCGAGAGTGTTGAACCGGATTATTTGTAAGTTTTACCGCACTTTTATTATCGCACAAAAGAGGTACTTTCTCTAGAACTACTCCATAGTCTAGCAAAGTTTGTTTCATGTATAATATTTGTGCACAACAAGCACCCGCGGTAATGTATTCCGCTTCGGCGGTGGACAAAGCCACACTATTTTGTTTCTTGGAGGACCAAGACACAAGTGATCTACCAAGCAAATGGCACCCTCCGGATATGCTCTTTCTATCAACTTTGCATCCGACGTAATCCGAATCGGAATAGCCAATTAATTCAAATAAAGCTCCTTTGGGATACTAAAGACCAATGCTTGGTGTGTGCTTAAGATACCTAAGGATTCTTTTTACGGCAATTAAATGTGTTTTCTTAGGACTAGCTTAAAATCTAGCACACATACACACACTAAACATGATGTCGGGCCTAGATGCGGTTAAATATAACAAGCTACCAATCATAGAACGGTAGAGAGTTTGATCAACCGGGTTACCTCCCTCATCTAGGTCGAGATGTCCACTTGTAGGCATTGGTGTCTTGATTGGCTTACATTCATCCATCTTGAATCTCTTGAGAAGATCTTTTGTGTATTTCTCTTGAGAGATGAAGATGCCTTCTTTCATTTGCTTGACTTGAAAACCAAGAAAGAATGTAAGCTCACCAATCATTGACATCTCGAACTCCTTCGACATCAATTCACCAAATTCTTTGCATGGGTCTTCATTTGATGATCCAAAGATGATATCATCAACATATACTTGATAAATGAAGATATGCCCATCAAGCTTCTTGGTGAATAGTGTGGTGTCGACCTTCCCAATGGTGAAGCCCTTCTCAATGAGGAAGTCCCGAAGGCGCTCATACCAAGCTCTTGGGGCTTGCTTAAGCCCATATAGTGCCTTGGACAACCTATAAATATGATTATGATATCTAGGGTCTTCAAACCCGGGAGGTTGATCAACATAGACTAGTTCATTTATAAAGCCATTTAAAAAAGCACTTTTCACATCCATTTAATATAGTTTCATTTCATGATGTGATGCATATGCAAGAAGGATACGGATGGCTTCTAATCTTGCAACCGGTGCAAAGGTCTCTCTAAAATCCAAACCTTCAACTTGAGAGAACCCCTTTGCAACTAGTCTTGCCTTGTTCCTCACAACAACACCTTGATCATCTTGCTTGTTGTGGAACACCCACTTCGTTCCAATGACTCTTGCAACTTTTGGTCGCTCTTCAAGAGTCCAGACTTTATTGCGAGTAAAGTTGTTCAACTCTTCATGCATGGCATTGATCCAATCCGGATCTTTAAGAGCTTCTTCTACCTTGGTAGGCTCATAGCAAGAGACAAAAGAGTGATGAGCAATAAATGAAGTAAGTTTTTGAGATCGAGTCATCACACCCTTTGATGGACTCCCTATGATGAGTTCTTGTGGATGATCTTGTAGGAGAGGTATGTTTCTTCTATTGACCACTTGAGGAGGAGGTTATGGAGCATCAACATCTTGTGCTTGTACCACCATTTGCTCATGAGAGATATGAGTATCTTCATTTTCCACTCTCCCATCTTTTTCACCATCTTGTGGTACATTTGATGAAGAAGGTTGGTTAATGACTTGTACATCATCTTCATCATCTTTTGGCTTGATGTCTCCCACTGGAATATTCTTCATAGCCTCCCTCAATGGTTCATCACCTACATCATCAAGATTCTCATGTGCTCCTTGGGAGCCGTTAGATTCATCAAATTCCACATCATATGTTTCTTCAACCAAGCCGGTGGCATGATTAAATACTCTATATGCTTTGGACTTCAATGAGTAACCAACAAGAAAACCTATATCACAACGTCTTTGAAACTTCCCTAGGTGTTGCTGCTTCTTGTAGATGTAGCACTTGCAACCAAACACCCTAAAGAAGGAGACGTCCGGCTTCTTCCCATTGAGTAACTCATACGGTGTCTTGACAAGGAACTTTTGAAGAAATAGGCGGTTGGATACATAACATGCGGTGTTGATTGCTTCCGCCCATAGAGCTTTGGGGGTGTTGTACTCATCTAGCATTGTCCTTGCAAGGGTGATCAAAGTCTGATTCTTCCTCTCAACTACACCATTTTGTTGAGGAGTATAGGTTGCGGAGACTTCATGTTTGATTCCAACTTCATCACAATAGGATTCAATATTTGTGTTGTCAAACTCTTTGCCATTGTCACTTCTTATCTTCTTGAGCTTCACTTCAAATTTATTTTGAGCTCTCTTGGCAAACTTCTTGAAACAAGATGCAACTTCGGATTTGTCATGAAGGAAGAACACCCATGTATACCTTGAATAATCATCCACAATCACAAAACAATAGAGATTTCCTCCCAAACTCTTATATGTTGTTGGTCTAAATAAATCCATGTGCAGGAGTTCTAGCACTCTTGTGGTTGACATGAAAGCTTTGGTTGGATGAGTGTTTGCAACTTGCTTGCCGGCTTGACATGCACTACAAAGCTTGTCCTTCTCAAACTTCACATCCTTCAACCCTCTCACCAAATCATTCTTCATAAGCTTCTTGAGTGAGCTCATCCCAACATGAGCAAGTCTTCTATGCCATAGCCACCCAAGTGTTGTTTTGGTGAATAGGCAAGTCTTCAAGTTTGCATCTTCGGAGATGAAGTCAACTAGATATAAGTTGTTGTATCTAAATCTATTGAATATCACTTGTTTGTCATCTACTTTGGATACAACAACCTCCTTCTCGGTGAATAAGCATTGGAAACCAAGATCACACAATTGCCCAACGGATAGCAAGTTGAAACTCAATGAGGCAACATAGAGCACATTGGAGATGGAATGATCATTTGATATTGCCACTTTGCCCAATCCTTTAACCTTGCCCTTTGAATTATCTCCAAATGTTATTTTCTTTTGTCCATCTACCTCTTCATCTAGTGAGGTGAACATATGAGGATCACCGATCATATGTTGAGTGCAACCACTATCAATAACCCAATGACTTCTACTGGTCTTGTAGTTCACCTACACACAAGAGATTCAAGCTTTAGGGATCCAAACTTGTTGAGGGCCCTTCACCTTCTCAACAAGTGACTTAGCCACCCAAATCTTCTTAGGCCTACTCTTGTTGGGGGGTCCTAAGAACATGACTTTCATCTTTCCACTAGAATCTTTTCTAAGCATGTAGTGAGCATTGAAAGCAAAGGGTCTAGCATGCTTGGGCAAGGGTTGTGGTGGTAGAGTTTGACACTCATGAGCAAAGTGGCCTTCTTGTCCACACTCAAAATATCTCTTTGGCTTTAGCTTTGGCTTTGATTGTTAGTGTTGAGCTTGAGCCTTCTTCTTCTCTACACTTGCCATATATCCAATGCCACTTCTATCCATCTTCATGACGGTATTCATGAGTATCTCACTTTGGAGATGCTTGCCTCTAGCAAACTTGCTCAATCCCACCTTGAGATGCTCTTTCTCCATCTTGAGCTTCTTGTTCTCTTCCTTGAGAATATCATTGTTCTTCTCTTCCTTGAGTTTCTTGTTTTCTTCTTTGAGCTTCTCATTCTCAAGGATCAACTCTTTGTCATGATCAAGAGTTTCTAGCACAATGGTGTTGTGACTTTTCATCTCTTCAAGATCTTTCATGAGCTTCTCATGGTCACTCTTGATCTTGACATACTCATCATAGTCATTGCACTCAACCACTTGCTTGCCTTTGCTACTAGATCTATGCTCAATGCTCTCATCAATTAAATCATCACATGAGGTAGCTATATCAATCTTAACAACATGGTTAGTAGCAACATGTGGCTCATTTGGTAAGAATTCTTGTGCAATAACAAGGGTATCATAATTGATCTTTAGAGTTGTATATTCATCTTTTAGCTTGTTGTGACTAATGATAAGCTCATTGTGCACCCACTCAAGTTTATCATGTTTATCTTTAAGCTCTTTCTTAGAAGATTTGAGCTCCTTGAGTTTGGATGATATAGAGTCATTTGTTTCTTTGAGCTCATCATTAGCCTTTTCCAATGTATCACACTTAGCTAAGAGTGAATCATTTTTAGCATCAAGTTTTTCATTTGTAGCTCTACTCTTTCTAATGATTTTAGTGTATTTTCTTAATATTTTGACAAGATCATCATATGTGGGTGAATCATCATCACTATCACTATCATCATCACTAGCTTGCTCATCATCACTACTATCATCACTCTTAGTTACCTTGCGTTCACCCTTGGCCATAAGGCATAGGTGTGTAGAGGATGATGGCGATGGTGGCGGTGAGGATGCAAGATCAATAGCAATAGCGGCCACCTTCTCATTGTCACTCTCATCATCGGATGATCCACTTGATGAATCAATGTCCGTGAGCCAATCACCGACAATATAGGTCTTGCCACTCTTCTTCTTCTTGTAGAAGTCTCTCTTTTTGCCATCTCTCTTCTTGTATGGCTTGTTCTTTTTCTTTTCATCTTCATCACTTGAATCATCTTTCTTGCCCTTGTTCTTGAACTTGTCTTTCTTGGGCTTTGTGCATTGATGAGCTAGGTGGCCAAGTTCGCCACAATTGTAGCAATCCATCTCAGAGGTTGGCTTTCTTCTTGAGCTAGTGAAGAACTTCTTCTTCTTACCGTCAAACTTGATGCCACTCTTGTTTAGCTTCTTTAGCATCTTGGCGGTCTTCTTCACCATGAGAGCAAGACTTTCTTCATCACTTGAGCTCTCATACTCAAGTCTTGCCTTACCCTTATCTTGGCTAGCTTTGAATGCTAAGTCCTTCTCTTTCTTCTTTGTAGAGGATGAGCCATCTTGTGGCGTGATGTGCATATACATCTCATGAGCATTGATCTTTCCCAAGATTTGTGTCGGTGTAGCGGCGGAAAGATCACCTTGATGTAGCACGGTCACAATGTGCCCATATTTGTCAATGGGGAGAACACTTAAGATCTTTCTCACAACGTCGGATGGTGACATTTGAGTAAGTCCAAGCCCATTGACTTCCTCTACAAGAACATTTAAGCGAGAATACATTTCATTAGCACTTTTTTTGGGAAGCATCTCAAAAGAATTTAGCTTTTTAATCACAAGATGATAGCGTTCCTCATGCTCACTCTTGGTTCCCTCATGGAGCGCACAAACGTCCGACCATAGTGCATGGGCGTCTTTGTGGTTCCTTACATGATTGAACACATCTTTGCAAAGGCCTCTAAAGATGGTGTTGCGAGCCTTTGCATTCCATTTTTCATAGTTTACTTCATCACCTTGAAGTTGTGCGGCATTCTTAGGTGTTGGGAACCCTTGAGAGGCGGCTCTAAGAATTCCAACATCTAGAGCTTCTAGGTAAGCCTCCATGCGAATTTTCCAATATGGAAAATCATCCCCCTCGAAGATAGGAGGAGGTCCATCCCCATGAGACATCTTGCTCTAAGCGGTTAGGCTTAAAAACGTGAGCACGAGGCTCTGATACCAATTGAAAGGATCAAGATGCCCAAGAGGGGGGGGTGAATTGGGCTAATTCTAAATTTTCTTGTAATAATCAAATCCTACGGATAGCCCAATTAACCCCTTGTGCCTAGAAAAAGTGTTTCTATCAAATCAACGCACAAAAGACTTGCAACCTATGTTCCAAACTTACTCTAGCATAGCAATTCTATGAATGTAAAGACAAGTATTGAATTACTCAAAGTAAATACTTAAAGTAAATGCTCAAAGTAAATGGAGAGAGGAATGCGGCGATGTTTTGCTGAGGTATCGGAGAGTCGCCACTCTTCACTAGTCCTCGTTGGAGCACCCGCGCAAGGGTGTAGCTCCCCCTTGATCCGCGCAAGGATCAAGTGCTCTCTACGGGTTGATTCTTCGACACTCTATCACGGCGAATCACCTAAAACCGCTCACAACTTGAGTTGGGTCACCCATAAGCTCCGCCGGGTGATCACAAAGCTCCCAATCACCACCAAGCCGTCTAGGTGATGGCGATCACCAAGAGTAACAAGCACGAACTCTCACTTGACCACGCGAAGCCTAATGAGAAGATGGATGCACACTTGTCTACTCTTGATTCACTAATGAGGTTTCACTCTTGGATTCTCAAATCACAAACACCTTACTAGGACCTTGCTCTTCTTGGCACTCACAAACGTGTTTCTCAGCTGTTGGAATGAGCAAAAGTGACTCCACTCATGAGTGGAGCTTCTATTTATAAGGCAGCCTAAAAAATGAACCGTTATGAGCTTTTGCGGGGTGACCGGACGCTTCGATCGTTTTGACCGGACGCTCCGGTCAGTTCAACCCGCGCAACAGTTTTCACGTGATGACCGGACGCTGTCAGGGTCCGGTCAGTACTGACCGGACGCGTCCGGTCGCTCTTGGATGCTTACTGTAAACGACCGAACGCTGGATACTCAGGGTCCGGTCACCACTGACCGGACGCGTCCGGTCACTCTTTCTCAAGTCTAGACCTTTACTGGAGTCGATCGGATGCTGGCCCTCAGCGTCCGGTCACATTGACCTTCCAGCATCCGGTCACACCAGACTTGTTCTCCTCGGTCAAATGAGCTGACCGGACCCTGCGGCCAGCGTCCGGTCGCACCGAAGCTAGCGTCCGGTTAGTATTTGACCCTCCATTCACTTCCAACTTTCGAACATATGTGAATGAGGTTTGCTCCAAAAGATCTTAGGCATTCATAGGAGCTACCTAGAGCTAGTTTTAACAAGTGTGCACCACACCTAACTCACTAGACTCAACTAGGTCAAGCTACCCGTTCATACCCCCCTTCATAGTACAGCTAAAGGAAAAACAAAGTCCTAAACTACTCTAAGTGTCTCTCCAACTTCAATTGACACTTAGAACTAGTTATCCTTAACCTTGTTGTCCATCCTTTGAAAACTGAAACGATTTCCATCGTAGGGGCATGACAAACTAGATTGCCCAATCGATCTCCATTACCATGACCTAACTTAATTGCCTCTGTAAAACACACGTTAGTCATAGTAATCTTGTATTGTCATTAATCACCGAAATCCAACTAGGGGCCTAGATGCTTTCACTTGGGTATATGGCCGAGTTCTTCACATTCAGAACATGGTTTCCTTTTCTTACTAGTGCTGGTCTCATCAAAAGACTTGATCCTAGAAGCTCTGAACTTGTAAGTTTTGCATAGAAATGAAGCTCTGAACTTGGACCTGCATCCCAATTGTGCATCAAATTTACCAAACTTTGAAATTCTAGATCTCCCAGACCGTTGAGAATTCGATCTCTACCCTTGAAACAAACTGATAGAGTTATATACGAAGAACAAAATTAATTAAGGTCGATTAAGATTTTTACATGCAAAATTGAGAGAAATTTGGGAAAGAACAGAACCTCTGCCTCTGCTTCTCCTCTGAAAAGAACAGAGCCTGCGCCGTCCTCTGCCTCCGGGCACCGGCCTTGCTGCACATCCGGGGAAGCAGCACATCCGGCAGGAGAGGCGCCGACGGGGCCTGCACAGCGGGCGGGGGCAGACCTCCACAGGCGGTCGCCTGGAGCAGATCTGCGCCTCCGCGCCTCCGCGGGGCGGGGCGAGGATGGGAAGGAGTGGCGTCGGATTCGAGCAGGAGCGGCCAGGGAAGGGAGGAGGGGAGCTGCGCCTGGCTCCAGTGGCCGCCGACGAGCCCTTCCCGGCCACAAGCGCATCGCCCAGGCCGGCCCTCCGCGTCGCACGGCTGCCCCGCTGGCCGCGCCGCCCAGACGCCCCTCCCGGACGCTCCTCCGTCGCCCAGTAGTCGCGCGGCCGCCCTGCCGCCCGCGCTGCCCGAGCGCGCGAGCCGCGCCGCTCAGCACTCGCCTGGCCGCGCCGCGAGGGGCCCCTCCACGCCGCCCAGCCGCAGCGCCGGCCGCGCTGACCAGCCGCCGGAGCCGCGCATGCCGACCGCCCGAGCGCTGCGCCCGCGATAGAAGGCCGAGACCACATCGGGATGGATAGGAGAGTCACGGGTGAGTGGAAGGTTATTTTTGTCCTAGATACTTCTAAGCCTGTCTTTTCCTTTTTTTTTATTTTTTTTACATAAACATCTAACAGAGTTATAAAGAGGGGTAGACTGAGTGTTCGTTTTTACAAAGCGAGGGTAAAAATGCAACATGGCGAAAAGCGAGGGTAAAATCACAATTGGGGTTCAAAGTAATGATAGAAACGCAATAGCCCCTTCTTACTTTTACTCTTCCATTCCATCATTGTTCTTATCTGAAAAACAACTAAACAACATGTGTTATCGATACTTTCTCTTTTCACGGTGACTAGGAAAACATTTTGGTGGTGTTTTTCAGTAGCAAAATAGATATTAGTGCTGGAAATTGATAGAGGGAATTTGACTTTTAGTCCTAATGTCCTGTTTGGTTTGTAAAGGGAAATAAAAAGAGAAGTTAAAGAAGAAATTCATATCTCCTATTTGACGATACTCATCTTTCATTAAAAGCACAATTCCTATCAATTATCATCCCTCCTCTTAGGATTTAACTAATGGGTGTTTGCTCTCTAAACTCTCGTCGCCCTTCCTCTCGTAGCTCCCAGTCCCACGAAACAAACATGAGATTTTTTAAACTTATATAACTCTAAAGTCCCATTTCCTACTTTCAATTACCTCCAACCAAAGATGCCCTGAGAAATCTGCGAACGCATGGTTGGCGTAATCCATGTTGACCTCCACGCGCGGCATCAGAGCGAGGCTGTCTCCGCTCATGAATGCACGAAAGCGGAGGCTGCCATTTCCGTGGACGATGGGCCTTTTGGGCTCGCCGCCGCCGGTAACCCATTACCTTTCCCCTCGATGTCAAAAGAAGGCTTTTGTGGGCTTGTTTGGATGGAGCCCTGAACTAAAATGCCTAGACTGGACACCTGCCTGCATTCTTCTTGGGGTTCGTTTGGTTGGGACCCTGAACAATTTGCCTGCTGTAATTAGGCTTAATATATTCGTCTCGCGAATTAGTCACGGCTTCTGTAATTAGTTTTATGATTAGTATCGAACACCCGACGTAACACCTCCTAAATTTTAGTCCCTGATCCAAACTTTGGCTTCGTTTTGCATCTCATGCTTACTGGATTTATAAAATATTTGCAATATTTCGTAGCTACTATACTATTTTCTGGAAAAGTTTTTGCACCACACCTTCAAATCAAAAGGTATAAACACAGGCAGCTCGTCAACCAAACGCTGCCCCGTTCCTTTCATCCACTCAGGCATAGCTCCAGGACTGCAACCAAACATGGACATGAAAAACACACTTGCCTGGTCAGGCGCAAGGCAGCTGAAATGCCCAGGCAACTCATCCAGAGTTCAATTCAAACATGCCCCGTGTGCACACACCGTCAAACCATCACGGCCTAGACTGGCCCAAAAAGCCCACTACCCCAGGCTCTTACGAAAATATCTAACCACTTTACATTCCACTCCCTGTGAATTCCATATATATTTACGTAAAATCGTGGGGACGCAATACAAAATTAGCGCTTCTCTTCTGACTCGTATAAAAGCGGGCGCCGCTGCTCAAACCCATCAAAACCCCTTCCGGCCGCCGCCGGAAACCCTACCCACCCCACTGCGCCGCCGCGGACCGCTCGCTCTGTCACCTCCTACCTCTTCTAGCGCCGTCGTTCCGATCCCCTACGTTCGGTAAGGAACCTTAGCCCTCGATGAAGTGCTTGGTTTATTGTTGATTCCGCGGGATCATTGCGTCTCTGCGAGTCCTCGAATGCGAACGCTTAGCTCTCTCCAATCCATCATATTCGCTGCCGGTTTGCTTATTTGCTGCGTGCGTGGTGGAGCGCGAGTCTTGCCTCTTGCCCAATATGACCTGCTGATATTTTTCTTCTATCATTTTACTACCTTGTGTGTACGGGGCTGACTAATTACCTCGAATAAATTGGTAGTTTTTAGTTTTCATCTGTTAAATTGACCAATATTTGCGACGTAGTGTGACTTCATTTGTTCCCCTTTATGTTAACATGTGTCTGCTGCCTCTGTTAGGATGACCGTATTCATATATGTTGTTGTTGTGCATGTGCTGTATTAGTATTGTTACATGCCTTATTTTTAAATCAGTGCCTCCATTTCTTTTTCTGTAGAGCTTAGCTGAGGCATTATGGGTAAGTCAAGCAAGAAATCCAGTGTTGAGGCCGCACCTGCTGCTGTCTCAGTTCCAGAGGGGAAATCTGTAAAGAAGGGTAAGGCTTTTGATAGCTCTATTGTTGCATTGGGATAATTGCTGGTTATGTTTCTGTCTTGTTGCTTTGTATGTACCACACTTATCACAGTGTCACAAGAGCTTTTTAATCTTAATGAGCAGGGAAGAGAAATGCAGAAGATGAGATCGAGAAGGCCGTGAGTGCCAAGAAGCAAAAGACTGCACCTGAAAAGGCCGTGCCGGTTAAGAAGCAGCCCCCTCCAAAGAAAGTTGAGAGCAGCAGCTCTGATGAGGATTCTTCAGATTCTGAAGTGGAGGTGCCCGTTAAGAAGCAGCCCCCTCCAAAGAAAGTTGAGAGCAGCAGCTCTGAGGAGGATTCTGAAGTGGAGGTGCTATCATGTTCTTCTCCTTTGGCTCATGTTTCCCCTTTAGTTAAAATCATAAGCTATATGCTTGAACTCTGGAGATTGCTTTGCTTCACTATGTCACAGTCTCACAATTGATTGTATGATAGTGTTTTCATTGTTACTATATTCTGTGTGCTACCGATTGATTTTATTTAGTTTCTCTGATACTCTTAGACTCAAGAGCTAGCAGTTGCAGTAGAGTCATTACTTACCTATCTGGTGTTGCAATTCCTTTATTGAATATGTGAGACAAGTTTTATGCTATTTTTAAAGCAACCAATTGCATAAAAATGTTTGTCATCAAGGAAAAGGTAAAAAAAATCCTTATCATTCTTTTGTACCTGGATATGATCATCTAAATATTAAGAACTGAGATTTAACATCAATTGTTTGTTAGATGTTTGCATTATAGTTTTGCTTGTTGTCAATACCTTTGTTGTCAATTGAGACGGTGTTTGAAAAGCAACATGGTCTTGCACCTTTTTTGTTTCCCTTGATATATACTAATAAAGACAAAAATTACTTGTTTAATGACATCAGTTTGCAGTTCCTCTTGTGCTTAATAGGAAGCTAGTGTATGAATGAAATTTTGGCTTTTCATTTGATTTCTATTGGAAACTTCTTACTAGAAAAAGGACATGTTAGCAGGTTAAGGTCCAGCCAAAAAAGGTTATTCAACCAAAGAAAGGTACACAACCTGCTAAACAAGAGTCCAGTGATGACAGCAGCTCTGAGAGCTCCTCAGATGATGTAAGCATTGTCCACTTGCTTTTGGGGCTTTCTTCTTACCAATATACATACTTATTTTCCCTTAAATTAGGAACCTTCCAAAAAACCAGTTGTCGGTTCAAATAAGCCACCTGCCAGTAGTAGCAGCAGTGATGACAGCAGTGACAGTGATGATAGCAGTTCTGATGAGGAACCTGCAAAAAAGCCCACTGTCCTTTCAAAGAAGCCTGTCACAGCTGTTAATAATGGTTCAAAACAGGTTAAGCATGATAGCAGCAGCTCCGACAGTAGCTCAGATGAGGATGAAGTAAGTATTTGTTTCCTATTCTATCTTGAGAGCTAAATCCTGAATGCTTTTCGAATTATTATTCCTGGATTTTTTTTTCATCGATGAATCATTTGCAGCCTTTTTTTACATCTGCTATGCATTAAATGATGGTTCACATCCTGTTAATTTTCTTTTTTTGTGCATCTTGAGCTCCCACACCACACGCAGACACCGACATAGATGAATGAAATAGTACCCTTCTAACCATGAGATGTCCTATGAGCCAGCCCACAATGTTACCAGGGTCAGCTCAAATAAATTAGTGAGGTTAACATGAGCAAGAACAATATGTTAGCTAAAGAATTACAGAATTCCGTTTGGGTGCATTGACCCTGATAACAAGGGCTGGATATGGACACCTCTCTAAAAGACAACTAAGATGTACTACTCCCTCCAGTCCGTTTGGTATCCTAAGAGTCATTAAGCACAGGAATTAATGTCTTCGAAGCCAAGAGTTATTTGCATTAAGGATGAAAGGGAGCTTCTCTTGGTGAAGGAGGATGAGATCTGACATCGATGGCAAGAGTATTTTGACAAATTGTTCAATGGTGAGAATACAGACACAACCTTTCAGTTGGATGACTCTTTTGATGACACCAATAGGCGCTTTGTGCGGAGAATCAAAGAATCTGAGGTCAGAGAGGCGTTGAAAATGATGAAAGGAGGTAAGGCGATGGGACCGGATGGTATCCCAATCGAGGTGTGAAGATGCCTCGGGGACATAGCTATAGTATGGCTAACCAAGCTGTTCAACCATATTTTTCGATCGAACAAGATGCCTGACGAGTGGAGGAGAAGTATATTGGTACCGATCTACAAGAATAAAGGAGATATTCGAAGTTGTACTAATTATCGGGGAATTAAGTTGATAAGCCATACTATGAAGCTATGGGAGAGAGTTATCGAGCATCGCTTGAGAGCAATAACGCGGGTCTCTATGAACCAATTTGGTTTCATGCCCGGAAGGTCAACCATAGAAGCCATTTTCTTAATAAGACAAGTTATGGAGCGGTATAGGGAGAAGAAGAAGGACCTACACATGGTTTTTATTGACTTGGAGAAGGCTTATGATAAAATACCAAGGAATGTTATGTGGTGGGCTTTGGACAAACATAAAGTCCCAACGAAGTACGTCGGGCTCATTAAGGACATGTATAACAATGCTGTGACTAGTGTTCGAACAAGTGATGGAGACACGGATGACTTCCCGATTAGGATATGACTACATCAAGGGTTAGCTTTGAGCTCTTATCTATTTGCCTTAGTGATGGATGAGGTCACAAGGGACATACAAGGGGACATCCCTTGGTGTATGCTTTTCGCGGACGATGTAGTGATAGTTGATGAAAGCCGGACAGGAGTGAATCAGAAACTGGAGTTATGGCGGGAGACTTTGGAGTTCAAAGGTTTTAGACTCAGTAGAACTAAAACTGAGTATATGAGATGTGACTTCGGCACTACTACTCGGGAGAAGATATTAGTTTGGAAGGTCAAGTAGTGCCTAGGAAGGATACCTTTTGATATTTAGGATCAATGCTACAGAGAGACGGGGATATTGATGAAGATGTTAGCCATAGAATCAAAGCAGGGTGGATGAAGTGGCGCCAAGCATCTGGTGTCCTATGTGACAAAAGGGTACCATAGAAGTTAAAAGGCAAGTTTTATAGGACGGTGATTAGACCTGCTATGTTGTATGGTGCAGAATGTTGGCCTACGAAAAGACGACATGTTCAACAGATAAGTGTCGCGGAAATGCGTATGTTGCGTTGGATTTGCGGTCATACAAGAAGGGATCGAGTTTGGAACGATGATATATGTGATAGATTAGGGGTAGCACCAATTGAAGAAAAGCTTGTTCAACACCGGTTGAGATGGTTTGGACATGTCCAACGGAGACCTCCAGAGGCACCAGTGCGTAGTAGAATCCTAAGCCAGGATAGTAACGTGAAGAGAGGTAGAGAAAGACCGAAGTTGACTTGGGTAGAGGCAATAAAAGGAGACTTGAAAGGATGGAATATACCCAAAGACTTAGCCTTAGATAGGAGTGCTTGGAAAACAGCTATTCACGTGCCTGAACCTTGAATGCTTCTGCTGGGTTTCAACTCTAGCCGACCCCAACTTGTTTGGGACTTAAAGGCTTTGTTGTTGTTGTTGTTGTTGTTGAAGCCAAGAGTTATTTGCATGGCGCCATGCACCAATCCTGTAGAGAGAATTTGGAACGTCATCAAACTTTTGGAAGCTAACCACTTCTTAAGCTCGACGTGGCTAATTCGCCGTGGGGACCGTCAAAGAGTAAATCATCCTATGCACGAGCACAATGTTCCACACCAGCGTCTTGGTATCTGTATTTGCTAAACTAATGTGCATAGGAGGCAATTAATTGTGTATAATATTTTCTGTTTCTTTGTAAAATTAGGCAGCTATAAGTTTCATATCTAAAAATAATAGAGTGGAACACGTGTATAGATACAACCCATGTATGTGCAATCACTCAATCAGGCACCACTGTGTAATTTCTGTGCAGGGTTACTGTAGTCAGTAATCTCCAATCAAAGCTTACCTTGATTTCTTTTGTCCTGCTTTCACTGACATTTGTCTCGCTTTCTTGCTTTTCAGAAACCTGCTGCTAACCTAAAGAAGCCTCCGGTTGCCTCTTTGCAAAAGAAGACCCAAGAATCTGATAGCTCTGACAGTGATTCTGATGATGATGAATCAGAAGATGTAATTTATTTGTGGATTCATATGTTGCACTTGCTTCTTGATTCATGCATCTTAGATAGCTGTTCTTTGTCAAACATAATTTATCAGTAATTATCCTGACAAACAATATCTGTAGGATATTCCTGCTAAAGCTCCAGTAGTGGCCAAGAAAAAGGAAGTATCCATTGACAGTTCTGATTCTGATAGTGATTCTGAGTCCGAGGATGAGGTAGTCACCTTACTACAAAACTTGAAGAGTCTTCAAACTTAATTCACTTCTTAAAAAGCTTCATTTTATATTTGCCAGGATAATAATGCTAAAACAGTACAGCCTGCCAAGGCTGCTGCTCCTAAAAAGGCGGAGGAATCTAGTGGGAGCTCAGATTCTGACTCAGAGTCAGATTCTGATTCTGATTCTGATGAAGTAGGTGGCACTTTCTTCTCCACTCATGTTAATTTTTTATTGTGTAGTTTTTAATTCTTCTCCCTTGTCTTTACAGCCTGAAAAACCTACTGTCCCTGCGAAAAGGCCTCTAGCAACAAATAAGAAGAATGAAGAAGTATGCTCTCTTGTAAAATCGTGTTTTTTGACTCATACTTCCTCTGCCACTTTAATAAGTTGTATTTTGATTTGAAAAGGTCAACCTACAATCAAATTGCTACTATATTTATTGTACAAAATAGTTGTTTCATATTTCAAAATGCTTTTATGCATCATGTTGATTAATACTCGAATAAATGCCCAAAACTAATTCTGAACTTTTTGTATCAAAATTCTACCTGCTATAATAAATGGTGGGAGTATACTTTTTGCATTTCAGTTGTCTGCTCTTGTACATATTACATTGGACTCAATAGGAACTCTCTCTCTATATGTATAGTCCAGCGACGAATCTGATGGCAGCTCTGATGAGAGTTCTGATGAAAGTGACGAGGAGCCTCCACAAAAGAAGTCTAAGGTACTGTTTCTTCTTGTCAGACCTCTGCCTTTTGAAGATTATCTCACCTTTTTACTGTTTCTTGTACTTTCAGAATTCTGCACCTTCTGGTGCTGCCAAGGCTGCCACTAAGGTTTCAAAGAGAGAAAGCAGCAGCGATGAAGATGATGGAAGTTCAGATGAAAGCTCTGACGATGAGGAGGAAAGTGAACCAACTAAAACTCCTAAGAAAAAGGTTTGGCTTTTGAAGCCTTTTGTTCTAAAATTAAGGGAATGGTTGTAATTTTGCATAATTTGCTACTGAGTTATCTGTGCATCTTTTTTATTTGGGATATAACTGTTTCTTTGATTCTCAGGAAACTTCTGTAGACACTACGCAAAAGTTGGCACATAATGAGGTATTCTGCGATCTATGCCATTCTCTAATTTTATCTACTTAACAAACATTAAATGGATGTTTGACAACTGTCTTATCTTTTCAGCCCAAAACTCCTGCCAAAAGCCAAAGTCAGGCTACTGGTTCAAAGACTATTTTTGTTGGGAATTTAGCCTATAGTATAGAGCGTGAACAAGTGTAAGTTTGTTAAATGTGCCAATTTATTTTTTTCCAAACGTGTTGCCACTAACACCATTTCTCCACATGCTGTAGTAAGGAATTTTTTGAGGAGGCTGGCGAAGTTGTAGATGTTCGTTTGTCTACTTTTGATGATGGGAGTTTCAAGGGTTATGGACATGTTGAATTCACTACTGTTGAAGCTGCTCAAAAGGTGAACAATCTCCTTGATTATTTTTTTAATCTATGCTGCTTAGTTCAACTGTTAAAGGAGCAAAACACCTCACTGGTCACTGCCATCAAGTTCTATTGGATGCTAGCAAGTTCTGTTATTAGTTAAACTGTTACAAGAGCAGACCGCCTCTCTCCATCAAGCTATATTTAATGCCACTTGCCAAGAAGTTGACACTTGAACTCTTTCTTTGTTTTAGGCACTTGAATTTATTGGTCATGACCTGATGGGGCGTCCTCTAAGGATCGACATAGCTGTCGAGAGGGGTGCATACACTCCTAGCAGCGGGTTATTCTCTATCTTGTTTACTGTGCTGTGGTTATTCAGCAGGGGATGCTTTTATGAAATTTTTGCTGTTAGCTGTTACCAATTATTCAGTATGGCCATAATTTTGTCTATTGCTCAGGAAGGACAACGGTTCATTCAGGAAGTCTGCTCAAAGGTCAGGCAACACTGTGTTTATTAAGGGCTTTGATACGTCTGGTGGAGAGGACCAGGTAATTTGAATTTCCTTTTTTTATCCACTTATCATTGCGTTTGTGTTCCGTTGAACCATGTCTTGTTACATTATATATCTGATGGTGTTCCTTCGCCAGATCCGGAGTGCTCTCGAACAACATTTTGGCTCATGTGGAGAGATTACCCGTATTTCAATTCCAAAGGATTATGACACTGGTGCAAGCAAAGGGTTAGTTGGCTTTTAACATATCATTCTTTTATACTCCCTCCGTCCCTAATTATAAGTCATTCCAACTTTTTGGAGAGTAAAAAATATCTCAAGTTTGACCAAAATTATAGAGAGAATTACAAAGATTTATGACATTAAATAGGTATTACTATGAAAATATAATTGATGAAGAATCTGATGATACTTATTTGGTTCATAAATGTTATTATTTTTACTATATATAAATTTAGTCAAACTTGAGATGCTTTGACTCTCCAAGAAAGTGGGAATGATTTATAATTTGGGGCGGAGGGAGTACTTAGGTTAGGGCCTTTTTTTTCAGCAAGATATTCAGGTGGAATGTTGATATTATATAGTTTCTTTTGGAATGTCATCATCTGCAGAAGTCTCCATTCTTGTCGTTGACTCATTGACACAATGCTTTGCTTGGTTTGCAGAATGGCATACATGGATTTCAAGGACCCAGATTCCTTGAATAAAGCATATGAGCTGAATGGAACCGACCTTGGTGGCTACAGCTTGTATGTCGATGAAGCGAAGCCGAGACCTGATAACAACAGGGACGGTGGCTTCAGTGGCGGGCGTGGTGGCAGAGGGAGGAGTGACAGGGGGCGTGGTGGTGGCCGTGGGCGTGGATTTGGAGGCCGTGGTGGAAGGGGTGACAGAGGCCGTGGTGGCCGGGGTACGCCTTTCAGACAGACCCCTGGTACAGCTAGTACAGGTAAACAATTGCTTCGGTTAAGAATTGTTTTGCCAGATTAATTTGTATCCAGTTGGAGTTGCGTTTGTTGTGTCTGCTTGATTTGGAACTGTGGTTCAAATTTTGCAGGAAAGAAGACTACATTTGGTGATGACGATTGAAGATCCATGGCTGGTTATTATAGTGAAACGCAAACTATATTGTACCTTTCAGACTTCTGTTATCAGTTTCTCCTATTGGAGGCTGTACTGCTTGGTTTGCTTGATAATTTTGACAATTGTTTTACCATTTTTAACATTTGGAGCTATGAAGTTATATCGAATACATGATTTATTTACTATCATTATGCCAGTTTACTTTGGCCAGCAACTAGGGTGTCCACGTCGCCCCGAAAACTCCTAGCCGTCCGATCTCCGATCCTGTGGACTAGATTAGTTGGAGCGGCTTTTTCCTGAAGCGGGTTTTCACGCTTCTCGCTGGCTTCTTCAGCTTCAATATTGCTTCTCCAGCTTCTAGTCAGAATCTAGAGAAATGGATGTATACTCCAGCTTCCGCTTCTTCCACTTCCCCTTTCCGATGGTTCGTTCTCCTTCTTGACCCTGAAGCTCTTCCACACAACAGCGTCTCCACTGCTCCCGTCGCCGCCGTCCCTTCTTCTCTCCTTCTCCTCCCCCTCCCTCTCCCGGCATCACGGCCTGCCTGTCGAGCCCCGGCGCTGCCTCCTCAGCGCGCGGTGCGCTGCCCGGGCGACGGCGCCACCGATTTGGTGCACGCCGGGGCGCGTGTGCCCCAGCGGCGGCCGTCCCTCGCCACGTCGCGGTGCCACCGCCGGTGGCCGCCAGCGTGCGTGCCCCACGGCGCTGGCTGCTCCCGCAGGTACGCGTGAGCTCCACGAAACCCTAAACCCCTGTGCTTGACACCCGTCGCTGCGCCACGGCCTGCTCCCTCTTCTAATCTGCACTGGAGTTTGAGGGATTGATTCCGTTCGTAAAAAAACAGGTGCTTGCCCCTGATCTCCATCCCCGTATCTCTAGTCACAGCATTAGATAGACCTTGTTTTTCATACTTGGATTCCCTTCTACTTTAATTCCAGATTCTTGTCCTTCCATAAATTATTTTTTGTGATATATTGCAAAATTACATTTGAAGAAATACGCTAAATATTCCTTAAAGGCATTCAGTGCATGGAATACTCTTTTTCTTTTGCTGCCTGGTATATGAGATTGTCTGAAATTGGAGTCAGTTTTTTTTTTCCCACATATTTTATATTTTTAATCTTGTCATCACCGTTCTTCCGTGTAGCAAAGCAAATACTGACAGGACAGGCAATACTCAGATCTATGGAGTAAAAATTTGCTCTCGACGGCGCGCGTGATATTTGGCTACACCTATTCTGTAGGTGTTAAGTCACCTGCGAGTCTGTTATTAAGAAGCATATACAACAAAACAATCATACAATTTGAGAGAAAACCCAAAATTATCAATTTATCATGAATTGGAAGTTCACAACTCAAATTTAGTGTAGTGCCTACTGCCTCGTCGCTCTGTCCCAATATGAGTGATGTGTTTAGAACTGGACACATGTACCACGGAAGGGAAAAGACCTTCGTGCCCCTATATTAATCATTACTCTCCGGTCTGGCATGGTTCTCTCATGCTCCTCCCCTTGCTCTGATCCAAATCCAGATCAACGGCACGGGCCATGCTCGGGCGAGCGCGCCTCCTCCCCGCCGTGGGCCACACCCGGGAGAGCGCGCCTCTCCTACACCACGGGCCGCTCGGGCGAGTGCGCCATGAGAGCATCTCCAGTGTATGGACGCGGGTCGGTTCTATAGACGGGTCCCTCTTTGATTCGACGTCAGCTGTTCCTCCGTCCGCAATGTGTAGAAGCGAGCTCGGCTCGATACGTGGGACCCACGTAATAAAAAAATGACCGTTGTTTTTCTTTCCGCAATTCCCCTCCGCTTCCGTTCCCCATCTCTTCTCTTGACGCATCGCTCTGCCCGATCCAGCGAATCCCACGATCTCTAGCGTGCCTTGCCCAGATCCGGTCGATCCATCCGAACTTCCACCTGCGGATCCACATACTCTTCTTCTCCCTCGTCGAGTTCCAAGCGAGTTCCAAGCCCGCTAGCTCACGTTCTGGAGGGCGAATGCGGCAGGTGCGGCATGGCGGATGGTGCGTCGATTGGTCGTCGCGCCGTCTCTCACCTGAAGGATTTGAGACGCCTCCTTCGCGGCGCCATGGTCTGCTCCGAGTACCTCTACGGCCCCGCGCGGCGTATTGGACATACGCATCCCAGTCTGCTGTCTGGCCTGCATGGGTTTGTCTCTCTTCCTCGCTTGTCTGTCTTCAGGGGCGAAGCTAGCGCTCAATCAACCCTGGTGCACTACTTTAACATACATTATCTCGGATTCTCAGACAAATTATAGGCAAGAAGGATCCTGGGTTAGTTTAGCAGTTGTGTAACACAAATTTTGAATTTTTGCTAATTCTGCCCAATTTGAATTTGAACAAAATTTCATCGATTCTTTTTACCAAATATGAAACAATATAGTTTTCTGGACCGTATTTTTCAATAACCCTCCAATAGCTGGTCTTTATTTTTGGATAGGTACAACCAAATATTTTAGTAAACTAAGCATAAACGATATAATGAATAGTCGTGTTGTATTATAGAAGAAATAAGGGAGAGAAAACACTTGGATCCAATTCAGTCAAGCAGTATTTGTACATTTGCACATCTCAATTTTCATGGTTCAGGCCTAAATTCTTCACCACTTGTGCTTGTGTCGTTCCGCCTTTTTGTGTGTGTGTGTGTGTGTGTGGGTGTTGGGGGGGGGGGGGGGGGGGGGGGGGGGGGGTGTTGATGGGTTCCTTTAGGTTTGCAAATGCGAAAGCATCCCATACCGTACAAAGTTATCAACATATCTGAGGTTCCTTTCAAGTTTAAATAAAAAAACAAGATCTGAGCTTTCTTTGGCAGACGTCGCAGGCCATGTAATCAAGTAATAATAGTCCGGCGCCATCTCTCCGACGCGGGCCGTCCGGGCGAGCACGCCTCCTCTCCGCCGCGGGCCGCTCGGGCGAGCGCGCCACGTCTCCATCACGCGGCCACGCCCGCCTTCGGGCGCCTCCTCTCCATCGCGCAGCCACGCCCGCCCTCGCGAACCTCGTCTCCGTCGCGCGGCCATGCCCACCCCCGCGAGTCTCCTGGGGACGGAGGAGGGCTATCGGTGGAGGAGAAGAAGAGGAAGGCTGGCAGATCTGGACGGAGGAGAAGAGGATGGGGGCGCTGGTTGAGGAGAAGAGGGAGGGGAAGATCTGCCTCCGCGCCGGCCAAGTCGAGCCGCGCCGCTAGCTACGCCTCCACGCCGGATCTCGCCGTCTCCGCCTCCGTGTTGGCCGCGCGTGGCGTGCTCCACCTTGACGTCGGGCTCTGTGCCGGTGTTGTCGTCTTTTTTCTTTTAGAAAACGAGCGAGCGGAGCGAGGAAGGAAGTGAGGGGTCAGTTCTGCAGTCTAGCGACAGATGTGGGACTCCTACCTAAAACGACAATCTTACTGAGACAAGTCCGTGAGGCTAAAACGACACCCTCTTATTGGGGCGGAGGGAGTACTACATAGTCCACGCAAAATCATATTAAGTCTTACGTATGATTTCGTCGAGCATTAATTCTAGATCCTCTAATAGAGGGGAAAAATAGAAAAAAAGATATACACTTGAGACCCGTGGGTGAAATACTACAATATGATATCCGAAACCGACCCGATACCATCGTAGGCCTCGACCTGAAGACACTCGCACCCACACCCTCGCGAGCACCCAAACCTGCGGGTGTGATTGCCGAAGTGAGCAGGGTGGCGCGATAGAGTATGTTTGGCTGCCACGCTTACCCTGTGGGGCCACCTAGCCTGGCATGGCAGTATGTTTTCGCCGTGTTAGGGGAGAGTTGGCGTGGTCAAAATGGTTAGTTTTAAATAAAAAGAGATATATAATTAAAAATAAAATTTCTTTGAAAAAAGATTTTAAAAATCCCTAATTTGCTTGGAAACATTTTCGGCAAAGAACATGGCGAGTCGAACGACATCGTTTATATGAGGCTGAGAAACGAGCCAATGCTACGCGGTATCATCCGTGAGCACCGGTCAGATCGGTGACCTTGATCGCGGTGAACGGCCTGTCCAGCACCGAACGCGTCCGCGCCGAGAGCTCCTGCGCGGCGCTCCGCATGGTCGGGCGGGCTTCGGGGTCCTCCCGCACGCATGACAGCGCCACCAGAAACGCAAACACCACCTGCCCTTCGGGAGAGTCCAGCCAGCCTCTGATCCAGGGCGTCCTTCATCAGCAGCGACCCATTGGTGTCCGGGACCGGGAGCCGCGAGTGCAGGGAGCTTATGAGGCTGCCCGGGTGCCTGCCCATCAGGATCTCCAGCGCCACCACGCCGAAGCTGTACACGTCGCACTTGGTCGTCACCCTCAGGTACGCCAGCTCTGCGGCCAAGAAAGAAGCAGCACCAGCCATGGCAATGTGAGCGCGGCAGCGGAACAGCGCATATGACACGACGCAGCCCCTGTGAAGTGAAATGCAACGTCTTTACATTACCTGGCGCCATGTAGCCGTAGGAGCCGGCGACGCTGGTGCAGTCGGAGCGGCCGGGGGCGAGGAACCTCGCCGTGCCGAAGTCGGACACCCGCGGCTCGTAGTCCGGGTCCAGCAGCACGTTGTTGACCGTCACGTCGCAGTGGATCATCGGCGGCGAGCAGTCGTGGTGCAGGTACGCCAGCGCCTGCGCCAGGCCGCCGATGGCGCGCGCCCGCGCGGGCCAGTCGAACAGCTCGCAGCCGCGGCCGGGACCGTACAGCACCTTCCCGAGGCTGCCGCGCTCCACCAGCTCGTACGCCAGGTACATGTGCCCGCCCATGGCGCTGAAGCCGTGGAGCCTCACAATGTTGCGGTGCCGGACGCGCGTCAGCGCCCGGACCTCGTTCTCGAAGCTCTTCTCGCTGACGCCCCGGCGGCGCGCGTCGCCGGTCTCCGAAGCGTCCAGCCGCTTCACGGCCAGACTCTGCCCGCCGGGGCCCGGCAGGTCGGCCCGGTACACGCTCCCAAAGCTGCCCTTGCCGATGCAGTAGGCCTCGTTGAAGTGCTCCGTCGCCGCCAGGATGTCGCCGAACGAGAACGCCGCGTCCTTGCCCCATATGGAAGCCGTCAGAGCCATCGCGCCGCCGGCGCCGCCGCTCGCCGTCGTGTCGGGGCTGTCTTGTCCGGCTCGCCTCCTCCTCCGGGCCACCAGCACGCACGACAATGCAGCTACGGAGAGCACAAGCGCCGCGAAGGAAACCAGCGTGACGACGAGGACTAGCCTCGCGCGGTACCGTTTGGAGCTGGAGCCGCCTCTACTCGACCCCGAGCGACAGGAACTCAGCCCGGCGATGTCGCCGCACAGGCCAGGGTTGCCGCTAAGATCAAGCTCCTGCAGCGAGGCCATCTTTCCGAGCAGAGCCGGCACCTCTCCGGCGAGGCTGTTGCGGCTCAGGTTCAGGTGCCACATGTGGGCAAGGTTGGTCAGCTCCACCGGCACGCCACCGTCGAGGTGATTTCCGGACAGGTCCAGCCGTAGCATACCAGTGGCATTCCCGAGCGTCAGAGGGATCTGCCCCGACAACATGTTATGGCTCAAATCCAGCTTGAGCAAAGGCGATGCACCGAGCTCCGGCGGTATCGTGCCGGCGAGGCGATTCGATGAGAGGCTCAAATCTTGCAATGCGATCATGGCGCCGTAACTGGCCGGAATTGTCCCGGTGATCATGTTGCCCTCCAAGTGCAGGTACGAGAGGTTCTTGAACTGAGACCAGTGCGCCGACAGCTCGCCACCGAACGAATTCCCCGACAGGTCAATGTGGTACAGGTCAGGATGCGATCCCAAGATCTCTGACACGTCACCGGACAACCGGTTCCGTGCCAGTCGGAAGCGCACCAGCTTGGTAAAATTGCTGTAGCAAGCGGGCACGGTGCCGGAGATGTCGTTGTCGTCAAGGCTGAGGTACCTCAGGCGCGGCGTGCTGCACAGCCCCGGAGGCAGCCCACCGGAGAAGTTGTTCTTTGACATGCTGAGGATGGACAGGTTCCGGCCGAAGTCCGGTGGGATGGTGCCGGAGAAGAGGTTGTCGAAGGCAACGATGGCGAGCAGGTTCGGCAGCCGAGTAAGCCCGGCCGGCAGCTCGCCCTCCAGCATGTTGGTGTTTATGGACAGTCTCTGCAGCGGCGCCATGTTCCCGAACTCGTCCGGCAACCTTCCGGTGAGCTTGTTGTCGTACAGTCGCAGCGTGTCGGCGTGTCGAGGCTCGTGAGGTTGCCGATCGTCCGGGGGATCGCGCCGGAGAACCCGTTCTCGGAGAGGTCCAGCACCTTGAGGCTTGTCATCCTTCCGATCACCGCTGGTATCGTGCCGGAGAGATTATTGGTCGCCAAGTGGAGGAACTCGAGCCTCGACGCCGTCGCGACTTCCACGGGGATCCTGCCGGTGAAACGGTTGCCGTCCGCCTGAAACACCCTGAGATGTGTCCAGGACGTGAAGTAGTCCGGCAGTATCTCGCCGGTGAGCATGTTCTTGGAGACGTTGAACTCCCGTACTCTGGTCAGCTTGGCCAGCGACGGCGGCAGGCCCCCGGTGAGCTTGTTCCCGGCGAGACCAATGACGGTGAGGTTGGTGCAGAGGCTGAGCTCAGTTGGAATTGTTGACTCCAGCCGAGCGAGGCTGACGTTGATGCGCTCCAGCGACAGGACCTTGCCAAGAGTGGCACGAATCGTGCCGCCCAACGGGTTGCTTGACAGCTCGAGTTCTCCCCGGAGACGTTGCCAAGCACCGGCGGTATGCCGCCGGAAAGGTTGTTGGAGTGAAGGACAAGGCTCTGCAGCTTCGTCAACTTGTCTAGGGTATCCGGTATTTCGCCAGTGAACTGGTTGGACGAGAGGTTGAGGTGTTCCAGGCTGGGCACGTACGCCGGCAACGTGGCCGGGACCGGACCTGACAAGTTGTTGTTGGACAGATCGATAGACCTGACGCTGAGCAGCGGCGCGGACACGTTGGGCGGGAAGAAGCGCCCCGTCAGCGCGTTGAAGCTGAGATTAAGGCTGCCGAGGCTGGGCAGCGACTGAAGGTCCAGGGCGGCGAGCGTGCCGGCGAGGCCGGTGCCTGCCACGTCGACGCCCACGACGCGGCCGAGGGAGTCGCACGACACCCCGCGCCAAGCGCACGGCGCGGGCGCCGCGGCGACAGCGGCCGAGCCGTTGAGTGACCACGAGGGCGAGCGCGTCCGCGGGGCGCGGCGGCGCTAGGCTGTCCTTCCACCTCAGGAGCGCCTCGGCCTCGCCCTGCGCCGAGTCCGCGGGGCGCGGGGAGGACGAAAGGAGCAGCAGGTGGGTGAGGAGCAGCAGAAGCGCGCGCCGGCGCCGCGACGTGTCGGCGGCGCGCCTGGTGCAGCCTGCTGTGCGGCGACGGAGCATTGACGTCGTTCTTTCTTGGTGGCGCGCCATCTCTCTTCTTGTCCAGAATCTAGGCAAAGGCGGCTAAGCACACATGTGAATATGTGATCAGGCGTTGCACTGCATTGCTTCTGAAGAGTTGACGCGTGGGATTAGAGAGATTGACACACATGCGAAAATCTTTTCCCCCCACGTCAGAATTTTTTCTTTCCTTCATTTCCCCTTTCTTCTTTCTATATGTCTAAATGGCATGCATAGAAGGGAATAAGACTAATAAGATTCAAATGAAAGTCTTCTCTCTCGCCATCTTAAATCTACGGTTAATTTTTATAGTTTCCTTTTTATTATATTTATTATACTTGATTTTTATATTTGATTTATACTTAACTTTTAGACTTACGGTGAATATTTTGGTGTAATTTTTAGATATAAATTGGTGTAAGTAAAAATTCGGGTGTGGTGAAGGAATATTACCCCCCCCGATTATTATAACACCTTTAATCTGGGTTAGAAGCTCATCTAAAACATGTGAATCTTTTATAACACGCTCATAAATTTCGGGTGTAGGAGGGATCTAATAAACTGATTATATTTGATTTAAAGACTTGCCCATCTCCCTTTTCTTGTCAACGTAGCAACAGGTTCATTTTGTAATTTCATGTTTATATAATGAATCTTGTCTATCCGTTGTTCGGGTGTTTTGGGTCCCGAGAACACTCGATTTTTCCTTCACCGTCTTCTTCCCCCTCCCAACCCGCGGCAACCTCCTTCTTCCCCCCTCCCGCCACCGCCATGGCTATGGGCGCCCCCACCCAAACTGGCCCCGCCGTTTCCTACGCTGCTGGAACCCTAACCACTGTCCCCCTACCGTTCCCACCGTTTGACCGGTCTGCCTCCCCTGAGCCCCTTCTAAGCCCGTCCGAGTAGAAGAAGAAGAGAGGGAGAGAAGAGAAGAGAAGAGAAAAATCGAGTGTTGGATTGCTCTAAAACACTACTGACTCATTGTATAGCATTTTTGTTACAAAATTCATGGGGACTAGATAACTTGTGCTCTATTCTATCCCGCAACTGGTACATTTTCCGCGACTGTTCCACCCAATGGGCCCGGTTCAAATCTGGTAGTCCATCTCCATCCCCCCAAAAAAGTTATGTTGGGTCGTGGTCTTGCGTCCTGTTCGTTTGGGCTTGTTTGACTTGTAAGCCGTACTTTTTCAGCCAACGAACATTATTTTTTTACACCAAACCAGCCAACAGTACTTTCAGTCATGGAGCTAAACCAGTCCAAACGAACAGGGCGTTGGTTGGCCGCTGGCTTCCTCATCCGGCCGGTCCATCTCCAGCGCCTGTCAATGTGCTGTGGTTGCATCAACTTGATCCATGCTTATACAAATAAATACTAGTTATTATCATATCAGGTGAGTAGCTAGGTAACCTTGTGTTTTTCTAGTGGTTTTATTTATTGCCTGCAGTGCGCTACATGTACGGCGACTGTACGTTGATATAGTACTCCTATTTGCAAAGGAAAACCGTGTTGCGTAGCTAGGGTTCAGGCTGTTACCAGCTGGTACGAGTAATATAGGAGCACTTAGGACAGTTTCAACGACAAAGAGCGAGGTCAAGTACTAGATTAGAGGTGCTGGGAAAAGGGGATAATCAACTCCCTGCAAAATTGAGGGAGTAGGTATGTACTAGTCTGTGCTTGCAAGTTTTTTTTTGGTGTTGTGATGAATTTAGTTAGCCCTCTGACATTACGTGACATCGGTGTCAACTCTGTTATTATATGAAAGTGGCACGCATATGAAAACGAAGGATGGAGTGATGGTACGTGAAGGGATCATGACTTTTTTTTATGACAAATTGAGAATTCTACTAACATTTGCATGCTGGCATATAAAGAACTGGGTCAAGGCTTTTTCACATGGTAAAAGACTGAAGAGATGTCGCTGTTTCGTTATCCGTATAGAGCTCAGATTATGTGAGATTGCCAGCAGGATCTTATTGTTGGGTCATCTCTGACGCGACGAATCACTCGCTGTGGGTCTGGCCTAACCTAACAGCTTCTTTCCACGAATTAAACTGGACATGGCAATCCATGCATGCCACTGACACTGAGATTTCTGTGTGCCTACACAACCATATCGATGAGCGTGATCAGATGGCCGCACTTGGAAAGGATCATCATGGGCTACTTTCTGTAGCATCAGCATGCGTGGTATATGCGTCGAGTGTGTGTTGGGTACTTGGGATCTTAACTTGTGTCGGTGTTTTGCCGATGAGTGAATTTATGAGTGTCGCGTTACTCTAAAAAAAGACGATGGTAGCACTCAAGACATAAAAAAATTATACAGGTTTAGACTGAAGCCCTACGTCCAATCTCAGAGAGAGGTAGCGAGTTCGTGTTCCTCATTTCAAGTGCTCTGAGGTCTTACAATTGGGGTGTGTCAGCTGAGGGATTCGAGGTAGGAGGAATTGGTAGAAAGAGAGCCCGAATGAAGTCTTGGAGGTCTCTCCCTGGCCGGCAATCCATCCTGTCTTGTCTTGGCATCATCGTATGTTCCAGCATGGTCGACTTCGTGGTTGACGTGATCTTGCTCCCCACGTCATGGCATGGCGTGACGTGATGCTACAGTGCCAGCCGTGACTGCACCGTTGGCATGGTCGTGACTCACCAACTATCCTGCGTGGTGTGGTCATGCTGTGGTCTCTGTCATCGTTCCCTGTTCTCCAGGTGGCATCGTGGCGACAGTGAGGGAGCAGGGAGCCGCTCTCAGGTTGTTGGTCGCCTTCCCGGGGCGTGGCGCTGTGAGCCTTGACCCTGGGTTGCTGGGTCAAGGCTCCCGGTAGCCTGGTTGATCTTGTGAGGACAAGGCCGGGGTCGTGTGACCCATCGCATAGTGGGTGGAGCCGTACGTCCGTCTCGTCGAGCTGAATTTGGGTGGCGAGGTGTCATATCGATTGTCATCACCTCATGGTGTTGTCTTGTCTGCGTAGGGGTGCGCAGGGATGGTGTCTGCCCCAAGATTCCATGTCCCGAGAGATGGCCGCCCTCTCCATCCTGACGGAGTGAGCGAGGCACGTCAGTCCCTGTCAGAGCGGGCATACTTGACGGCGTCCGGCCTCTCCCTGTCCTTTCCTATGGTCAAGACAGGGGAGAGGCGGCCGTTTGTCTTGTGTTTGGCCCGGGGACCTAAGTGGTCTAAGCGGGCCATAGTTGCTGGGATTTTGCTAGCTGGGCCGCCCGAGTGTCTCTCCATTCAGTTCCTTGAGATATCCGGGGTATCTTGTTATTAAGGCTGATGTAAAAAAAAACTTGTTATTAAGGCAACAGCCATAACTGGCATTATTTCGTTTCCAGCGACCATAATTGGGCTGGGCTTTTGGTGCTAACTGGATGTACGATAGAAGTAAAGGCTTATCAGGCCACTTTGGCCTAGTGTCCCATCCAGCTTTCGGCCATGTAAAGGCCTCTCTTTTAAAACCCGAGGCCTACTAGTGCTGGTGCCAACTGCCAAGCAAAATAACGGAAATGGGCATTATCCTTCCAGAGACAGGCAAATTAGGTAGGAAGATTTCATCTCAAGATTGGACAGTCAGAAAGGAACACTGAAGAGCGGATTAGTATAGTAGTATTCGATTATGAAAAGCCCGTGGTTTTGACTTGACTCTTGAGCAACCTGTCCTTCCTGTTCCATGTCACCATGTGCAAGAGCTCGCTGCTAAGCATGCTTCTCTCCCTGTCCAGATTACTCAACCATGTGCAAGAGCCCCGTTCGGTTTGCTGAATTTTGGCTGAAACTGACCGAAAAACACTGTTCTGGCTGAATTGTTGTGAGAAAAAAATATTATTCCAGCTGAAAAAACAAGCCGAACAAACTGAATATGGGGTAAGCCGGGCTGCCGATCCTGTTTTCCTGGCACCCTTTGAGTTGACCTGCCGCTATGTCTGATTGATAGAGTATACAACTAGTATTAAGTGTTGACTGACCGCGATCTCCTCGTCAATCAATCGTATCTGTCACCGCCGTGAACTGCGCGAGGACCAGGGGGATTAATTAGGGCAGAAGAAAGAACCAATTTATTATTATAACGATAATGATTCCGCGCGGACGTCCGTGCAGACAGACGCGTCTTCCCACTGGCTATCGCGTCTTCGCTCTCTCTCATTGTCACCCTACCGAAAAAATAAAGTTCTCCATCGCGCCCTCTCGCTCCTGTCCGCCTCCACCGCACTGCCTGTTCGCCGCGGCCGTGCTCCACTGCGCTGCCTGCTTGCCGCAGTCGCCGCGCCTCTACCGATCTGGCGAGCCGGCGAGAGGGTGAGCTTCGTGTGGAGCTGTCCTGTCAGCGAGTTGCCCTCGTCGCTGCCGCACGACAAGCTCCATGCGCCGTCATCGAACTCCACAACGACAAGCCTCCATTCGTCCGAGCAACAAGATGACGCTGCGGTGAAAGGTCATGTTGCAAGCGTATGTTTTAAGTGTTTCAGATATTTCATCTAGATGCTGTAAGTGTTTCATCTTGATGTTGTAAAAGTAGATCAAGATATTACACATGTTGTAATGGCTATACACATATGTTTTAAGTGTATGTTCCAAATGTTCTATCTGTTTTTCCAGACGTATGGTTGGAAGTGATTCATCTAGATGTTGCATATGTTTTTGCAAGTGTTTTAGACGTATGTTCCAAATGTTTCAGCTGTTTTCGTATGTATGTTGTAAGTGTTTCATTTAGATGTTTGAAAAGTAGATTTGGTGTTGCAGCAAGTGTTTCATATGCATGTTTCTTGTGCTCCATCATGTATGTTGAAAGTGTTGTATCTGGATGTTTCAAAAGTAGATTTGATGTTGTATCTCCCTCCTTACTTTTCTGTTGCCTCGCATCGATGTCTCTTCCTCCTCCGGTGTCGGCTGGGCATCCGTCACCCCTCTCTCTCTTTTCTGGATGCTGGTGATGCTCGGGCCGAAGTGGGCCCCACGTGAACGCAGGAAACGGGGAAATAACTTCCGTCCGATAATTCTGTCCCGGGCTCCCGGCGATGGCTTGTTCCGTGCATGCCTCCCTGGCTCTTTGCACTGTTGCACACGCTAGCTAGCGTTGCTGCGCACTGCGGCCTGCCTGACATCTGTCTGAATATACGGAGTAATACGTTGATGCACACTCCAAGTGACCTTGCTCAGAGCCTTTTTTTTCTTAAAAAAAGGAAAAAAATTCTTGGATAAGTCAGAGTGACTTGCCCAGTCTATAGACAGCGTGGAGGTCTTGGGGATGGAAATGTTATATTGCTAGCTAGGCGCCAAAGGAGACTTCGTGCATGCTTCTTCGGTGCTTTGTTGCTTTCGGTCAGTGTTTATCAGCCATAAAATAGTGTTTTTCTCTCATAATAAATTAGTACTAGTCGGGCTTATCAGCCTAGAAATCAACCAGCAAACAAGCTTGTGGTTTCTAGGCTGATAAGCCCGGCTGGTACTGGTTTGTTGTGGGAGAAAAATACTATTGACTGGCTGATAAGCCCTGACTGAAACCAACAAGTGAACATGGGTAGAACCAAAGAATTATTATATCTAAACAGACAGTAGCTTAGCTTGACTGGGAAATGCGCGCGGTGTGTGTTGGACATACGTACTCCGTATGTCTGCGACCAACGCAAAGGAAGCGAAAAATTTCTCAAAAAAAAAAAACGCAAAGTAAGCGAAAAAGAAACTACGAGGTGTGCATGGTATCCACTCGGCCCACGAATACCATCTGTTTGAGGAGTATCACATAAAGCGACTTTTACCAGGAGTGACTTAGCGAGGAAACTGCGGTCACCGGTTATACGTAAGGCGCCAATGGTTTCGACATCCACAGCAATTACAGTGGGCAATGGTCAAAACTCAAGAGGCATGGCTCCTTTGTGTTTCAAATTGGCTCGATCGGACAAAGGGCAGGGCTGTCTGTTGCCAAGGCGCTTCGACAAATAAGATTGGGGATAAGAGAGGGCTGAGGAGAATTTCAACACATGCCTAACTAGGGTAATTCCTTTTCCAATGGTTTGAATTGAATCACATCGAGTCCAACTCAACGTGCCGCTTTCACGCTGGGTGGTAAACTAATGCTAGTATTTCATCAGTATTCAATGCCCAATTCATAGGCTAGATTGCACTTGCACGTAGAGGTAGGAGTAGATTTGAATAATAAAAGTCTATTTTGACTTCAGCTGTCTTTGAGTCAAGCTATTTGGATTTGAATGTCCGCCATCATTTGCTGCAATAAAATTCAAAATCCATTGGAGATTAACTCAAAAGGTACGGTGTTCATTGGATTTATTTGGACTCGAGAGATAGACTTCAATAAACTTCAATAAAATTTGCTAAAAGTTTAAGGCGTGAACAATGAACTTTTAATTATAGGATCCGGCTTTTCGGGTAGGGTCTATGTACATATCTCATGATACTCATCTGCATAAAGTAGTGGCAATCATAGTTCACGGCAAATTCCAGCCAATTTCGCTAAAATTTAAAGGTACGGTCATGAGGTTTTAAATTTTAGGGCCCAAAATTTCGATGTGAGGACACTTGTATATCTAGTCACATCAATGTGCATAAAGTAGTAGGCAATTGTACTGAGTCATCTCAATAAGTTATAGTCAAATTCACTGAAATTTATTAAAAGGGCGAACACAAACTGTTTAATTCTAGGATCTAACTTTCAGCATAGGATAGTCATTTTGTATTGAAAGATAGAAATTGGACTTACCGATCAAGTACATATTAGTTGTTGTCCATGTTGATTTGAATCCTAAATCTATCAGACTATCACCACGTCTAACTGCACATCACTCATGGCACCAAATTTGGAAAGCAGCCCAGGCGGCGCTTAAGTGTCTCGTGTCTACTTAGGGCAGTCCCAATAGTAAATTGATGATGGTTTCTATCCTCATTAAATGACTTGGCACGTAGGCAAAATGCTGACGTGACAACGTAATTAATGAAGAAAGAGAGCAAAAATCCTAGAAATGGTTTCCTAATGAAGAAATCAGGTCTTCTCTTGACCCAATGCACCAAGAAACCATGAAATCTCAATTGGGGAGAAACCACCAGTTTTTAGGGGGCTAGTGCCGCACTCTCATTGGAGGAAGAAGATAGAGTTGGGAGAGAGAAAGAGAAAATAATTATTACTCATAGAAACCATGGGTTAGAAGGCTGTACTTTTTTTTGTGCGGTATCCTATGTTATAGAAACTACTAGTTTTTTTCGTTGGGACTGCCCTTGCTCTACAAAGGTAACTGTGACTGCCGACAAATGTGGAGTATCTACTCCTACTTTGCAAAGACAGAATACCTGTCAGTTTTACGTACTTAAAAAAAGAGCTTTTTAGTCTTAGAAAAATAGCTATTTCTTTCTTATATGGCTTTTTTAACCTACTTGTATGGCCCTGAAACGAACTTTTATTCCTTATATGGCCTTTCGTCCGTTTTTCCCACTTGACGGTGTTAAATCAAAGGTAAAAAGACCATTTTGCCCCTGGCGTTAAAAAAATAAATTGGAGTTTTGTTTGATTGTTGTATATTTAGAGTAATATTAAGCAAATAAATTCGCATATAACAGTAGGACATATTTGGAGTATGTAATACGCATAACAGTACATATTTGGAGTGATATTTGGGTAAAAAGACCACATCTGCAGCCTGCTGTGCTCGACTTGGGGAGGGGCCGGCCGGAGAAGCCTCGCCGGAGAAGCCTCGCGCTACCCGCGGGAGGGGCACGCCGCACCAGGCTGGCCACGGCCGCGTGAGGGGCCACTTGGGGCCTCCCCTGCCTGGCTTTGGGAGGGGCCGGTCGGAGAAGCCGCCCCGGGCTGGTCGCGCCGGACCAGCCCCGGACGCGTGCGGTGCACGAGACGGGCGACCGCGCCTCCCCCACGATGGGATACGAAGGGAGTGGGACCGGGAGGAGGCGGATCCGACGGATCTGCGTCCTGTTTGTTTGGCTTATAAGCCATACTTTTTCAGCCAACGAACAATATTTTTCTCTCACAACAAATCAGCCAACATTACTTTCAACCATGGCTTATCAGCCAAGCGAATAGGGCACTGGAGCCGGAGATCCCGACAGCGGCCCCTGGCTAGCTGCGGCGACGTCGGCGCCCTTCCCCATCGTCGTCAGTCTTTTTTTTTCCTTTTTGCGATACGCAACCGCTCGGTCTCGTGCGGCGATCGGTCGATCTAGATAAGGAGCGGTGGTATTGTGAGAAACACAAAAGGGTACTGTTGCCTTTTCGCGTATCAACCGAGGGCCAAACTAACATAGTACAGTAACAGACTTGACAGAAGACTATTAAAAAAATGAAAGTTCGTTTCAGGATCACAGAGGTAAGTTAAAAAAACCATACAAGAAAGAGTCAATTTTTTTTAGGAGTAAAAAGCTTTAAAAAAAGTGACCTCCTCGCTGTTACCACCTCGCTCGTGAGTCCTGAGCCGTGGTTTTCGTCCCCGTCCCCCCCCGCCTGGGCCCGGGTCCGGGTCCGGCTGCGTCTGCGTGCGAGGTGCGACGACTGACGAGTCACGGACAACGGACTGGTCAGCAGCGCCGCCACGAATCCACGATCGTCGTCCTCTCTCCGTAGACCGCGCGGTGGGGCCCCTGGGCCGGCCGGGACCGGTCCGCGAGCGCGGCGCTGCGCGTGTCCGCCCACGCACGGCCTCATGCAGGGCCAGGGTGGCAGGCGCAGCCGCGTGGGACGTTCTCTGCCTGCCGACTGAAGCAGCTGGTCGGGTTGACGCCTGCGCAAGTCATGTCATCAGCAGCAAACGCAGCGTATACAACGCCGACGCATTCATGCATGCAGAATTGCAGATGCAGCGGCGTTGGTTGCTGGACAGCAACGACAGCGGCGAAATAAAATTGCCA